>NW_020950239.1:2022130-2098866 GCF_900497805.2 Vombatus ursinus | reverse complement strand
TACACACACATATATACATGTACATCTATATATCTATCAATCTATACTTGTTATACAAATAAAATCAAATTGAAATGATTGGAAAAATTCTAATTGTTCAAGGATAGGCAGGACCAATACAATAAAAATGACAATTTTACCTAAACTAATTTATATATTCAATGCCATCCCAATTAAATTACCAAAAAATACTGAATTAGAAAAAAAATAACAAAATGCATTTGGAAGAACAAAAAGTCAAAAATATCCAAGGAACCAATGGGCTAAAATGTAAAGGAAGTAGGTTTAACAGTATCAAATCTTGAACTATATTATAAGGTAGTAATTATTAGAACTATCTCATACTGGCCAAGAAATGAAAAGGTCAATCAGTGGAACACAGCAGACATAAAATTTACAGCAGCAAATAAATGTAATAACCTTGTGCTTGACAAATGTAAAGACAAGATTTGGGAAGAATATTTGGGAATAAAAATCATTATTTCATAAAAATTGTTGGGAAACCTGGAAAGTGTTATGGCACAAACTGAGCATAGACCGATATCTTACACAATTTACCAAGATAAGATAAAAATGAATATATGACTTAGATATAAATAAAGATATTACAACAAAATTAGAAGAAAATGGAACATACTGCTTATCAGAATTATGGATTGATGAACAATTCATGAATAAATAAGAGACAGAGAGCAAAGTTGGGTGTAAAATGGGTAATTTCAATCACATGAAATAAAAGTTATTTGTGCCAATAAAACAAGTGTAGCCAAAATCAGAAAGAAAGCAGGAAATTTGGGGAGAACTATAGACAGTTTCTCAGATAGAGGTCTCATATCTCAAATATATAAATAATTTTGTCAAATCTTTAAGAATATGACTCATTGCCCAATTGATAAGTGGTCAAAGGATACAAACAGACAGTTTTCCAAGGAAGAAATCAAAACATTATATAGTCATATATAATGCTCTACGTCATTATTGATTAGAGAAATGCAAATTAAAACAACCTTGACATTTCATTTTACAGCTAACAGATTGATTTAAGTGATTGAAGGAGAAAGCGACAAATGTTGGAGGTGATATGAAAAAAATTGAAACACTAATTCACTGTTAGTGGAACTGTGAATCAATACAAACATTTTAGAGTGCAATCTTGAATTCCCTGAAACAATTACTAAACTGTCTATACCCTTTGACCCAGCAATACCAGTACTAGGTCTATTTACAAAACTTATTAAGGAAAAATGAAAAGAGCTTACATGTTCTAAAATATTTGTAGCAATTCTCTTTGTGGTACAAAGAACTGGGAAATTTCAGGGATGCCCATCAATTGGGGAATGGCTGAATAAGTTGTGATGGAATCAGATTATGCTATAAGAAATGATGAGCTCCATGATCTTAGAAAAACATGGAAAGACTTACATGAAATAATGAATAGTGAAATGAGCAGAACCAAGAGAAAATTGTATACAGTAATAGCAATATTGTTTTAAGAACGACATTCAGCAAAGAAGTCATTTTGACTACCCAATTAACTTTAGAGGATATATGAAAAAAGATACTATCTGCACCTAGAGAAAGAACTGTTGCGTAGAAGTGGGTAAGGAACAATTTAACATATATATTCTTATTTGTGCCCAATGGTGACCATCTCTAAGGCAGAAGAAAAAAATTTTAAAAATTTTTAAAAAATTACCTGATAACTTTACTATATATTTACAAGCAATAACCAGTTATACATAACAGATTTGTAGTTTCATGTGCAACCATCTTTTTTATTATATTATGTTATGGATATTAATTAGGGCCTTTCCTAAAACAAGGACATTTTATCAGGGGTGACAGTACATGCATTAATGGGTAAATGCAAAGTAAATAAAAGATAGAAACCAAGATGGTAGAGTGACAGGAACAAATATAGCAGAGTCCCTAACACAACTCCTCCACAAAGATCTATAAAATTAATCAGACTAAGTTCTGACCAGGAAATATAAGAAAAAATATGTTGAGTCATAAGAAAATCTCAGACGCATAAAGTTGGACCCTGACATCGTACAGGATGCAGAAACAGGTGATAATTGTCAACCATGACGTTCACTTCCTAGATCTAGGTCACAGATCCAGGCCAGATTGAGAAGGAGACCCATATCTAGGCATGACATTACAGGATGAGGAATAATCTCAGGCCATAGGCTCACTACTGAGTCAGTTGCAAATTTGGAAGCAAAAAGTAGCCATATGATTCTGACTGCTGGAGAGGAGTGAGCCTTCTGTGTACCAGCCTCCATCCTAGTCTGAAATTTGCAGCAGAATAACCAGGGCAGGAATTTCAGACCAAAGTGGTGTCTGCATTTCAGTCTCACTGTACCTTGGAAGATTTCCAACTAGCTGACAATAATTGAATAAAACAAGAGTCTACTGGAACTCTGACCAGGAACAAACCCACAATAGTATTACTCAGATTCAAACCCAACTCAGTAACTTGTAGTGATCAGAGTAAGAGGGAAGTGATCAGACTTTACCGTAAATTAGATTATTTGGATAATATTGACAGTTTTTGGGTCTCCAAACTGAGCTGTCCCTGAGATACTGTAATAAAACAATATGCAATACTTCAAGAAAGTAGCAGAAAGAACCAAGAGGAAACAAGTTCAGTGCAGATGTTCCTTGCTGAAGCATGCATAGTATAACCCTAATATGAAGTAGTCCAAAGATAGGAAGTAGCCTAGAAGGATTAAAAAACAAACAAAAGAATATCACCATAAAGAGCTATTATGATGACAGGAAATCCAAAACACAAGAATAGAAGAAGAGAATGATTCCAAAGCATCTACAAATAAATCCTTAAATAAAAACACATTCTGAGCATGTCTAACTAGAATTCATGGAAGAGATGAAGTGAAAGGCTTTTCTTTTTAAAATATTAAAGAGCCAAAATGATTTTTTAAATCAAATGAAGATATCAAATTTTATTTTAAAAAATCAAAAGAAGAAATCAAATAGGAGAAAAAATAAGAGAAAAATAACTATCAAAGAAAGAATCAGAAAGAGAATTAACAGGTTGGCATAAGAGATACAAAGTATATGCAGGAAAGGAAAAAAAAACTTCCTGAAAATTAGAATAGACCAAGGGACTTGGGAGTTCAATACTGAATTTTCGTTATCCCTGGCCAAGAACTGGGGTAAAGGAAAGCAAAACGTAAGGGTTAGAAGTGAATCTCCATTTCCCTTAAAATGTTGGCTTATTCAAAACTGACACCCCTCATGCAAAGATGCCACTACACCAGAAAGGGTCACCTATACTTATTTTCTCCGCATGCTCATCTCCCTGGAAATCTGGTTTGCAAACTTTTAACTTGTATGCATCTGCTTTCCTCAAAGTTACCAATGGTCATTTAGCTAAATCCAATGATCTTTTCTCAATTCTCATTCTTTTTTTTTTAACCTCTGTGTATCTTTGGACACCACCATCCATTCCTTCATCTAATTGCATACTAGGAATATATGACAAGGTCTTTATAGGAATATATGAAAGGGACTTTAGAGGCCATCTAGTCCAGCCATCTCCCTTGACACAACTGCTGCTCTTTCTTGTTTGCCATCCTTTCTTTCTGACTGATCTTAGTCTCTTTTGCTGGATCATTGTCCATCTGTAACCCATTAAATGAGATTTACCAATTCTCTACCCTAGGTCGTCTTTTTATTTTTTTCTCTCTATATACTCCCTTTGTTGATGATCTATCAGTTGCAATTATGATAACAATACAGGGTAGAGATAAGGACTATATCTATATTTTCCATGGTACAAGAAAATCTAAGATAATGAAATTCCATTATTTCAGGTCAGTATTTTCTCTGCAACTTATAGACTTGAAAAATTGCCTATTGCACTCAGAGGTTAAGTGACTTGTCCAATGTCATACAGCTATTATGTGTCAGAGATGAGACTTGAACCCAAGTTTTCCTGGCTTTCAGGTCACCTCTCTTTTTACTACACCACATTTCTTTTTTATAGAAAATTCCCAAATCTGTATATCCAGCTCCACTTTATTTTCTGAACTCCAATACCATATTATGAACTGCCTCCAGGGACAACTGTTCCTATGTTTCATTAGGCCTCTCAAACTCCACATGCCCCAAATTAAATCAATTATTTTCTCTCCCAAATTATCTTTCCTCCACATTTCTGTATGTATATATATAGGATATCAATAATAATAATAATAGCTAACATTTATGCAACAAGTCAGGCACTATGCTTTACAATTATTATCTCATTTGATCCTTAGAACAACCCTGAGAAGTGTTATTATTACCATTTTACAGATGAAGAAACTAAAGCAAACAGAAGTTAATTGACTTTCCCAGGGTCAAGTGTGTGAGGAATTGAACTCAGAATGAAGAGTCTTCCTGACCCTAGGCCCAGCACTTTATACACTATGCCACCTAGCTGTTCCCCAAATATAATCAGTGATTTGCTCAGGGTCACCCTTGGAAGTGTCTGAGGCTAGATCTGAACTCATCCACTGCACCATTTAGCTGCCACATTGTAAACCTTAAACTCCAGTTATTATTGGCTATTGTTATATCTTATATTTCCTCGTAGAATGTAAACTCCTGTAGGACAGGGACAGTTTTATTATTTGTATCCCCACCACCTAGCACAGGGACTAAGTTTCTTATTTATTGTGTAACAACATCTCACATTTATGAACCAAGCTATTTATTAATTGAATAGTATGTAAGGTCTCCATTGTAGACCATTGTATCTGGTTATCTGTGAAGTCCCTTTCAACTGTGAAAAACAAAATAAAAGAAATCAACTCTGTATTAAGGAAATGTCTCTCTGCCAGTATCTTTGTGACTAAGCAATTATTCTAGCTTTTAAGTCTGGTAAATGGTTTTAACCCAAAGAAGGGATAAAAGGCCTTCCACTGAAGGGAAATTTTCTATGCCAGAAGCTACCTAAAACCTGTCTATTTGGTGAAAAGCTTGACTTAGGACTGAGACACTGGAGGGTGTTCTGCCCTAATGGTACTCCTCCCTCTTTATCAATTGACTATTTTTCCTTGGGGAACATTAAATTGAGGAAGTGACATAAACAATGTCTGAGTCAGTATGTCATGAGGGCCTCATTTCCTTAAAGAGTTTCTTAAGTGTGGCAGAATTAATTCCTAATCATTAAAACCACACCTAGAGCTCCATTATAATCTAGTTTTCAGATGTTTATCACTTTTTTAAAAAAATAGCTTTTCTTACTGCTGCTTTCCATTCCTGGTCTTAACTTAAAAGAATCCCCCCCCCCCCAAGAATGGTAAAAATAATTTTTTCAGCTGTTTTTTAAGCTGTTCAGGGATTCCCACTTCAAAGGTAATTTGTAATAAATGTCTTCTGAACAGGGAAGTACCACAGTGGAAATTTAGAAACTCAGGAAATAAAACCCAGACATCCGTGATGCTTCAACTTCCCATGACAAGTAGGAAGAGAAAATCAAGGTGATGTGAATAGTAATGCAACCATTTTTTATTATTGTAGACTCTATTTTCCTAATACAACCTTAAATGCAATGGTTATTTTCCCAAGGTCATGAGGCATATGACAGTAGGAGAAATTCAATTCACTGTAATATAACCTTAAAAGCAATGGCTATGACATGTAGGTACTAGGTTCTGGAGATGAAAGGAAAAAAAATGAAACATTCCTTGCAGTTTAAAGAACTCATATTTTATTGGGGAGATGCAACATATATGCAGACAAGTAAATATAGAAAGTGTACACAGTAATATAATGGAACTTCATAAGGGAAAGAACTGGAGATAGGAAGTAGGAAAGGCCTGAGGCAGCAGGGCTACCTGAGTTCCTTCTTGAAAGAAACTAGAGGTACAAGAGAGGAGGTGAAGAGGTGGTGCATACCAGACATAGAAATACACATGTGCAAAGACACTGGGGTTTGACTAGGATGCAGTACATGAAGTAATGTGACATCAAGTCACATGACATCAAGTAATATGACAAACAGCACCATCTTATCCAAAAATTGAAATGTATCTAGGATCAAGACAGTTCGGAAATTCTCAGTGTGTTCTGATCCAAGGACTGAGTCTATTTACAATGAATTCCCTTTTGTCTCCTCTTTCTCACTTCATATCACTCAGATGTCTTCTGCCACTGTCTCCTTCACTTCTGTCTCACATGACTCTTTATCAAGCAAACACCTCTGCATACAAGTGATCCCATTTCATACCATCTTTGCCCCCTGATCATCCTTACTCTATCTCTAATCCTCAATTTCTTCCTGTCTAGTAGACACTTCCCTACTGTCTACAAACATGCTCTATACTGGTTCTCGACCTACCTGTCTGATCAGTTTATCTCTGTCTCATTTTTCCTGGATCTTCTTTCACAACAGATCTGCAAATCATGAATTTGCCCAAGGCTCTGTCCTGGGCTCTTGGGCTCTTATGTTTCTCTCTCTCTCTCTCTCTCTCTCTCTCTCTCTCTCTCTCTCTCTCTCTTTCTCTCTCTGTGTATATTATATATATATATTACACATACATACATATATACATATATGTATATATACATATATATATTACACACACACATACGTTCAATTATAATCTCTATGCAGATAATTTACAGATTTCCTTGTCTAGTCCAAATTTCTCTCCTAACTTCCTATCTCACTTGCCTTATGCATCTTGAACATTTCTATGTCCCATAGATATATTAAACTCAACATCCCCCAACTTGAACTCATTATATCTAACCCACCCCAACCTCACTTCTTCCTAATTTCCCTTGGTTGCTGTCCTTCATTCTCAAAGAGGACCAAAGTGATATCACTGTGCTAGAGTCAAGTTTCAGTGTATCTGACTGGCTAATCAGACCAATACGAGTTCAGAATGCTTTACCACAGGTCAGGCACAAATAGACCATGTGTACATTTGAGGTAGATTCTCTAAATTTGTGCATCCTTTCCTTTGAGCTGTTTCAATTATGCTTTTGTGCTCATGGAGCACAAAATTATGCTCTAAAAAAGCAATTATGCAATTGTGCTGATAGAGCACAACACCTTCTCTGATGCTGTGCTGAGTGTTCCTGTGCCAGCATCTCCCATGTCGCGCAATCAATTACAAAGTTATTAAGAGAGACCTTGAGAATGTCCTTGTATCATTTCTTTTAACTACCATGTGAACACTTGCCCTGAGCTCTCCATAAAATAATCTTTGGGGCAAGAATATTTGATCAATATGTCCAGCCCATCAGTGTTGCACTCTCTGAAGCAGAGTTTGAATGCTTGGCAGTTTAGTTTGAGAAAGGCCCTCAGTGCCTTGTATCATGTCCTGCCAGGTGATCTTCAGAATCTTCCTAAGACAATTCAAATGGAAATGATTCAGTTTCCTGGCATGGCACTGATATTCTGCCCAGGTTTCACAGGCATACAACAACGAAGTCAGCACAAGAAGAGAGACAGGATGTGAGAATGACAAAGGCAATGCGTGGTGCAGAGTGCTGGACAAATGTTAGACTTATCCTCTCCAAACTAAATATTCACATTCAACAAAAACAGCATCCCCAAAGCAAAATGACTACCAGAAGAATTAATGTCAACAGATTAGTGCTCTTCTCTGAGTGGGAACAATTTATTACTAACTTGGAGGGAAAGTTGAGCCAATGCACATTTAGCAATAGTGGAACAGAAAAGGAATGGACAGCTTTCAGAGATTTAGTGGATAGCACTGCATCTGCTCATCTGGGTCAGAACACTCGAAAACACCAAAACTGATTTGATGAAAATGATGGGGAAATTGAGAAGCTGCTAAATGAAAGACAAAAACTCCACAGTGTTTGCTAGCAGGAGAGTTCATCCATCTCTAAGAAGGCAGCATTTAATTCCATCAAAAGTAAAGTACAAGCAAAGTTTAGAGAGATGCAGGATTCTTGGCTCAGTAAGAAGGCAGATGAAATTCAGTTTTATGCTGATAGTAACAATCCAAAGCACTTTCACGATGCCCTGAAGGTTATTTATGGACCAAAGACCTATGGTGTATCTCAAATACTTAGTGCTTATGGAGCCACATTGATTAGTGATAAGGACATGATCCTAGAGAGATGGGCTGAACACTTCCATAGTGTTCTCAATAGATCATCATCAATCCATGCTGAGGCTATTAATCATTTACCTCAAGTTGAAGTCAGTCCTTCTCTAGCTGAAGTTCCAACAGAAGAAGAGGTATTTAATGCCATTAGGCTCCTTTTGTGTGGCAAAGCACCTGGTGCTGATTCCATTCCAGCTGAGATTTACAAGGTAGGGGGTCCATTCCTCATACAAAAGCTGACTGAAATTTTCTAGGTTAGAGGAAATTATTCCCCAGGAGTTCAAGGATGTCTCCATTGTCCATCTCTATAAAGGTAAAGGAAATAGATTGTCCTGTGACAATCACAGGGGGGTCTCTCCCTTAGTCATCACTGGCAAGACTCTTGCCAGAGTTCTCTTTAATAGGCTGATCCTTCATCTGGAAAATGGTCATCTACATGAGAGCCAGTGTGGCTTCAGAAAGGGCCAAAGAAAGGTTGATATGATTTTTGCTGCCTGAAAACTCCAGGAGAAATTCCAGGAGCAGAACAGAGGTCTGTACACAATGTTTGTAGATCTGAGCAAGGCCTTTGATACTGTCAGTCATGAGGGCTTATGGAAAATTATGCCTAATCTCCCTATTATTTTCCAAAGTACCATCATCGTCCTAGTGACCTGAGACTCATGATGAGGGCCTACTCTAGTCAACAAACATTTATTAAGCACCTACTATATTCCAAGCACCATGCAAAATGCCAAGGGTCCAAATAAAAGCATGATCTCCTTACATATTTCCCTGTCACTGTTGAGGGCCCAGCATCCTCAGTGTAGCCCAGGCTCACAACTTCAGTGTCACTCCTGACTCCTCAATCTTACTCACTCCACATATCCAAAACATCATCTCATCTTTCTATAATCACAACATTTCTTGTTATATTTCATTCACTCTGCCCCCCCACCCATGTATCCACAGCCCTAGTTCAGGCCCTCATCACTACTCATCTATATTATTGTGCTAAAGGATCTCTTTCTTTTTATTTGATCTCTTTGAGTTATAGGTCAAAATAGGTACTGCTGGGTGAAGGAACGTTCAGAATTTAGTAACTTTGGGAGCATAATTCTGAATTGTTTTCTAGAATGACAAAGCCAGTTCACAGATCCACCAACAGTATATCAATGAGTATTTTCTAACATTTTCCATTTTCCTTTTTTGTAGGGTCAACTTTGCCAATCTGTTGGATATAAGGAGGAAATTTAGAGTTGTTTTAATTTTCATTTCTCTAATCAATTTTTTGTAACTTTTTTTTTAATATGAGGATATGGATGTCTTGGATATCTTATTCCCTTAAGAATTCTGTGTTTATATCCTTTGACCATTTTTCAATTGGAGAATTTACTATTGTTACAACTTTGAATCAGTTCCTTATGTAGCTTAAAAAAAAAGAGCTTTATTAGAGAAATTTGCTGCAAACAATTATTTCCCAATTAAATTGTTCCATTCTAATCTTGACTGCATTGGCTTTGTATTAAAAAATAATAATCTATGTAATCTTTCATTAATTTTGTATTCTGAGACCTTCTCTGTTCCTTGGTAGATCATGAACTGTTACCCCCTCCATAGAAATAAAAGGTAAATTCTTCCTCGATTCTCATTTTAAAATCATGTTTCCCTTCATATCTAGGTCACATGTCATGTGTCCTTTTGGAGCTAATTTTGACACATGGCTTGAGGTGTTTGTCTAAATCTTATTTCTGTCAAATTGTTTTCCATTTTCACGCTTGTCTGTTTTCTCATTCTTCCAGTCTATTCTTTGATGTCAGACTTCATGTTAGGCTCTGTGAATTTCTGCAATGAAGATCTGGGTTGGTTCTATTGGTACTGAATTCAGGAACAGTTCAGGGTAGAGATTTATACAATTTTAGTGCTCCCCAAATGGGCCGATGCAGAACAAAACAAAGCCTTATTGTGCTCTCCCACCCCATTGTATGAACTCTGCAATTTTTTGATCTGGCTTTGGGTCTGAGTAAGAGTAGAATGTTTCTGGATCCAGGTACTATCAGCCATTTGGGAAACTCTGATTATTTAGAGCCACAAAATTGCTTACTTCCCTTAGGTCTGGAATGGTGTTCTTCTGTAAGTTTGAGATGCCAATCTGCTTCTAGGGTCAGCCACACAACATCTGCTAACTTTTGAACTTGATCCTCTTTCCTATACATCAAATACCTCATAACTGTTTCTTAACTTACAATACCACCCCCAGGTGCAGTTACCTTCATTAGTCAGCTTTTGATTTGTGACCTGGAACTGAGTAGTGAACAACAAAGCTTCCAGTTGGCACTTGCTCCTATACCCTACAAACTGTGACCCTGTATGGGTCTTGGACTTTCTCTTGTCCTGGTACATAGATCGTCTATGTGTCTGAGTGTTTCACGCAAGAGGTTCTAGGATAGACCATGTCTCCAGTTTCCACAGAACTCTCTGTCTCTCTATGTCAACCTGGGTTAGAAAAACTATTCGCTTTGACTTTTTCTTGAATTTCCCCAGTAGGATTCAGTATAGTGCATTTTTTTTAGATCACATGGCAGAGTTTGAGGAGGAAGTTTGCAAAACATTTTTTTCCTGCTGCTCTACCATCTTGACTCTGCCTCCATCTTTTGCCTTTTGCATTCCATGCTTTCTACTCTTTTATGATGGTACTTGCTAAATCTTCTATGATCTTGACTCTAGTTCTTCAGTACTGGAGGATCATGACTTCAGGGAGATGATGACATGCCTTGAAATTGACTTTGATTTGAATGAGAGAGGGCTGTGCAAAGTCACCAAGAGAGGAGAGGAGGGGATGAGCTGAGAAGGACAAACTACAACCTGTGAGTAGTCCAGGCTGCCTGAATGGAGACCTAGCTGGCCAGTTCCAGTTGGGCATCTCAGCTGGTCCTCTCCTCTCCTCTTCTCTTCCCTTCCCTCTACTCCCCTTACCTGAGGGTGTTCCGCCCAAAGGAAGGTAAATTTTAATGGCCAACAGTAATCTAGTTAACTTGGGGTTTACTGGCTAGATTTCTTTCTCAAAAACCAAATTTTAAACCCAATTTACTCTTGATCTCAAGGTTTGGATAACAATAGGTCCCTGCCCAAGGCCATTTAATGGTAATATTTTGGGCCTTTCAGGCTCAGAGTGAATGTAAATACTAACTGTTTCTCTTTTGACCAACAACCCTGAGAGTCTTTTCCTCTCTTTTTTTGTGGGAGGGGGCATCCCTTGACTCATTTCTTAAAGAGGACTATTCACTGAATGGGTATTGCTGCACTAAAAAAAAAAAAAAAACAAACCTTAGCTTAGAAGAGTCAATGTCTCCCACTGCATTCTAGGCCATCTCCAGTCATCCTGACCAATATCTGGCCACTAGACCTAGATGGCTATGGACAAAAGTAAGGCTTTGCACAGCCCTCCCTCACTCAGATCAAATCATCATCTGCCTGATGTCATGGTCCTCTTGGAGAACAAAGGACAGACCACAGTCAGTACTGGAATTATTTTTTTTTCCTGACTGCTTGTCATAATTTGTTTTTCATTTGGTCTGAAGGTTTTGGATTTCATCTACGCTATGGTTTTTTTTGACCTTTTCCTCCAGGCTTGGAAGCTTCTTAGATTAGTACTTTTTATTAAGGTCAGGCTTGTTGTAGTTCTAATTGGATAATTTAGCCCTCGTATGGTCTTGGTCTATCATCTCTATTGTCCAGCCACTTTGTTCTTTGGGCTTGGCAAACTATATTATTCAAATGCCAAATTTTAATTCAATATATGGAGCCACACATTGTAATACACCCTATGTAGTCTGATTAAGAGCATAATTTGATCTGTGGATTTGTTTTTTCCTGGACTTTTCTAGAATGCAGACCCTGGTCTATGTCTATGAAACACAGCAACAAACTTTCTTCAGATTTAAGGTCCAGTAGACAGTTGCTGGCCTTAGCCACTCTCACCTGGTTATAAGGTTCTGCAAGTTCAGGGTTACATCAATGCCTTCTTACCCCATTCTTAGTTTGGGAGGGGGCTATAGAGGCTGAGTCTAGGATACTGCTTTAAGGTCAAAAAAGCCAGGCACTATTGGCTTATTCATGTTCTGAGAATTCAATTTTGCTTGGATGACAGAGGCACAGTTCTGTGTCTGTGTTCTGCACTCAAAGACTATGTTTGTGTTGCCCTTTCTGGATCAAAGTGACAAAACTGAGGCCTTATGCAGGGTTAAGATTATGATACCCTTTCATGTCAGATCATGTCATGCCTTTGATGAGGCTTCCTATGAATTTGGGGTCTGCATCCACAATTTTAAGCTACCACTATTCCATAATTCATTTTCTGATTCCTTGTTCATGTGTCAAATTTGTGATCTTGTGCAGAAAACATGCCCCCACCCTTTAAAGTCAAGAATATCCTGGAAAAATTAACAAACAACAATAACAGCAAAAAGAACTTGACCATAGAAAGTTACTATGGTGACAGAGAAGATCAAAACACAAATGCAGAAGACAACAATGTCAAAACAGCTGCATACAAAGCCTCAAAGAAAAAACATGAATTAGTTTCAGGCCCCCTTCCCCAAAAAAATTTCCTGTTCATGGAGTTGTGAACTGGTCCAACCATTCCGGGTAACAATTTGGAAATAAACTCAGGAGATCATTGTACAGAATAACAGCAATGTTGTAATGATGATCAACTCTAAAAGATTTGCCTATCTGATCAATACAATGATCTAAGACAATTCCAAAGGACTCATTGTGAAAAAAGTGCTATCCACCTCCAGAGAAAAAGCTGATGAAATCTGAGTGCTAAATGAAGTATATTTTTTCTCATTTTCTTTACTTTTCTTGTAATTTTTTAATATGACTAATATGGAAATGTGTTTTGCATGATTTCACATGTATATTTGATATCATGTTGCTTGCCTTAGTGAGTTTAATAGGAGGTTAGAGGGAGGGAGAGGATTTGGAACTCAAAATCTGAAAAGAAAAGAATGTAAAAATAAGTAAATAGTATTTTTTTAAAGAGAGAGAGGGCTTACATGGGACAGGAAGAGATTGGTAATATAACCATATCTGGAATTATCATGATGTTGAAAAAAATCTTCAATTAAACTTAAAAATACACGAGTACTACAACAATTTGTGGCCTCTGGTCACTGTTACGCCTGGGCAGGGATACTCAAGCAAATTATCCATGGCTCCAATTCTGGCCTCAAGATGGAGCTTATAGCAGAAACGGGTAGGGTGGCAATTGAGATAGTAAGGGTCAGATCTTTGGTGCTGTACAAGAAGATATCCAGTAAATATGACATGTTACCTTGTCAAGGACATAAAGTTTGCTTGTAGAAGCGAATGTCAGATTGTGTCTTATGAATTCTTGTGAAGTGGTGTAATCTTCTGTATACTCACTGTTGCAGAAGAAATTGAGCAGAAACAAACTAGAAAGTCATGTTATGCTCAAAATATTCCCTAATATATCAATCTTCTTGTAATAAATTCATGTTTTCAGAACACATGCTATAGAAGAACTGACTATTCTCCAGGCTGATCAGTTAAATATGTTACTCATAAACCTCTAAAGATGGAGACTTCTCATGGATCTACTATAGAGTAATTATTTCAAATGATGTCCCGAGTTTTAAGTAAGGATGTTGTAAGGACGAAGAGTAATAGTTCATTCCGTGCACTCAGCAAAGGTTTTCTGCCGCTATTTAAAATTGTCAGAAGAAAGATTCTTCCTTTGACTTTCATCCTTTAATGACTCTGTGATCTCATCAGTGTGGGTATGCCCAGTAATGATATATGGTGAAACCCATTCATGTCTTCTTATTCTGTGGTATTCTTGTCCACATCCCCCCACTCCCATGTGCCACCTAATGAGCTGGAGGGCCTTTCTGTGGACAACAATGGACATTTCTCAGAGGGAAACAAAAAGTAGGTTAAGGACTGATGAAAAGCTTTCTGGAAAATTTAATAGCTAACAATACACCTCATACATAATGCAAAACAGTGTTAATGTGGTTCTATAAACAAGACCCAGCAACATTGCAAGTGTTGGAGTATGTGATTCTGATGAGTAGGTTGTTTATTGTCCAGAGTTTGACGGGCTAATCAGTCCTGGCAAGGGCTCGGATTCCCAGGAACGCTGTGCAGCTGTGGCCTTAGCTAGACTTTCCCTCTTCGGAATGTTCTAATCCTTTCAATATTGCCTTTAGTATGTTTTCAATATTCATCTGGATTAAAAAAAAGTGCTGAATGTTGCAATAGTTTAATTCTGATGCTTGTCACACAGGAAATCTGGATAAAGCAGAAGGTAACAGCATCTTTATTGTTCAAATCTAACACAATTGACTTGTCTTGCACTACTCAGTCTTCATTGTACGTATGTGATATTTATGACCCTCAGTGAAACTTTGAAACAATTGAGAAGTAGAGTGTGCTCCAAGTGCTACAGCCAAGCATTAGGCTGCAGGGCTTGGCTGCACTTCCCAAACACCCCCTTTGCCATAAACAAGGATTGGTGTCCCAGCAGGTCTCTGTGTCTGCAGGCAATACAGTCAAATATAGAATGGTTTTTTGGGTCATTACATACAACAGGCCTAATTCTTGACAAGCCAGGAAGGGAAATTGTTTAATAGCATGTCACACATTTTTTTATTAGTTTTCCAAAATGATTAGCCAAGCCATTGTTACCTAATCTCATGCACACAGCACTAGAAAAAAACACTTGGTTCTTTTTCTACCACTAGTTAGATGTATTACCCTGGATAAGTTACAATCTCGCTAAGCCTCAGTCTTATTAAATGTAAAGATGCACTAAATGATCTCAAAGGTCTCTTCCACATATTTAATTCAATGTCTATTTCTTTTTGTTTTAAAGGAATAAGTAAAACTTGATATATGTATATCTACATATATGCATATCTGTGTATAGATGTATATACATATGTGTGTATGTGTGTACACACATATATACATACACAGACAATAATAAATGATGTCACATTAGAAGTAGACTTCCTTGTGAAATATTTACTCTCACTGGAGGTATTTAAGCAAGGTACAGATGAATCCTTGTTGGAATGCTGTGGACGGCATCCAATGGACAAGGGCTTTGATGGGTTGACCCCCATGATTTCTTCTAATATTTTTACAATACACTTAAAAAAAAAACCAATGTAATAGTAATATGAGAAAAATAATAATAACCCTTTCTACATTCAACCCATTATCCATACCATGAGAGATAGTGGACAATGGCAGAGAATGCCATCTAGGCCAATGTATAGTGAAACTTTTGAATATCCTGAGATCACCATGCTAGATGTGAAGACCTGGCAGGGATGATGAAGTCTGGACCAATTAGTCTTTAATGATTGGATTAGCACAAGAGCTAATGTGAAGGAAGTGCTCCTAAGAATCAAAGAGACAAATTTAAGAGGTACTCAAATTGATGTTATGATGATCAACTTTACACAAAGGCAGCAGAGCAAATCGTGCTCCTTTGTGTTCTAGAACCCCAATATATCAGCACACAGAACAAGCCAATTCTCCTAAATGCTTGCCTATATATGGCAAGGATTGTATAATATATATATATATATGTGTGTGTGTGTGTGTGTGTGTGTGTGTGTGTGTGTGTATATGTATATATATATGTATACAAATGAGGAAAACCATAGGTATTCATGAAGTGGGCTGAAGGCAAGAACATTTCCATTCATTGTAAGATAGGGACATGTCATAACAAAATTAGAAATATCTCACCAATTTTAGCCAAGAATTTCTTTTTTGTCAGGAGTACCATTACCTTTGGATCATATAATAATCTATTATTGACCACGGCAGGGTAATAATAATATAAACAAGAATACTAACAATAATCATGATAATAACAGTAAACAATATTATTCCTATGCTTAAATTATAATAAATTGGAGAGCTACTAAATGGGAAAATTGAAGATCCTTAAATCATTAATAATCTTCACTTAACTGAAACCCCAGAAATTATACCTAATGACAAATATCCACCCATAAACATGTAAACAGAAGCACACATACATTGAAGTATCAAATCATTTTGAAATGGAGATGGGCATACTTAGACTGAAATTCTAAAAAGCCTACTTGGGTTTGACTATGTGAATTCAGCAAATGAATCAATCATACCAAAGCAGAGCATTTCAAAAAAGTTGCTAAGTGCTATAGACATTATTTTCCCACAATATTTGACAGAAAATATAACAAGTTTTTCAGGACCTATTTACAACAGTATATGTGGTAGCGGTTGTCACAGTAAGAACTATAGGGTAGGGGCAGCTAGGTGGGGCAGTGGATAGAGCACTTGCACTGGAGTCAGGAGTATCTGAGTTCAGAATTGACCTCAAACACAGTCACTAGTTGTATGACTTTGGGTAAGTCACTTAACCCCAACTGCCTTACCAAAAAAAAAAAAAAAACAAATAAAATAAAATAGGGGAAAAGGTGGAGGTATTTTGAAATATTCCTAAGAAAGAGAATCTAGCACCATCATGGCAGAAGCCTCAGAGAACTGTTGAAGATTTTTTGAAATGCATTGGTAGAATAAATCAATATCAAGCCGATAGCTGCAGAATAAAATTATACAACCATATTGCTTACAATATTGGTAACGAAAAAAGAAACATGTGTAAAGGGATTCAGAAAATAATTCTACACCAATTAAGAATAAATGTAAAAATGTTAGGATGGTGCAGGGAGTTGAAGCAGCATAAAAAATGAAATAAAATATTTAACATCAATAAAAAACTATACTACAGAGATTTGAGAAGTAGAGAAATAAGAGGCAAGAAAGACCCTCTGAAGAATAGGATGTACAAAATTTCTCATCCTTTTTTAATTTAGCTGCAAGAAGTCCAACATGGAAAAAAAATCCTCAATCCTAGGTGGCAGAGGGATCAGGTAAGATCCATAATTATTGACTGAAACGCTTCACAGTGGTACATGAGATGGATATTATCATTGTAACTAGCTTACTCTCAGAAAAAAAGCTTGACACCACCTTTTTAGAAAGAAGTCATTATATATCCATTGCCCAAAGATGATAACACCAGTGATGTTTCCAAATGCAAGACAAACATATGTTTGTGTATTTTATTTTAAAAAAATACAGTTTATTACTAAATAATAATAACAGTATAAAATAGCCAGCACTTATGAAGCACTTCGAGAGCTGCAAGGGACTTCACAAATATTTTTATTATTTTATTTTCACAACAACCTGGGGAAATAGGCACTATTATCCTCATTTAACAGATGAGGAAACTGAGGTAGACAGAAGTCAAGTGCCTTTTCCAAGTCACACAGCTAGTCAAGGGTCTGAGACAGGATTTGAACTCAGGTATTCCTGATTCCAGGACCAGTACTCTTTCCCCTGCACCACTGAGCAAAATGTCTTATCTTTATACCCCAAATCCTTGAGGTTAGAGAGAAACTTATTTTCCACGAAACAATCATTGAGCAATGTGTTTTTAAAAATCTCAGTAGCCTTTATTGCTTGTTGAAAAAGCCTTTGACTCAGTTCTGTAATCAAATGTGATGGGGAGAGTAAATGAAGTGAGGTAGGGATGGCACCAGTTATTTCATTTCCATGTCTTAAGACCTTAAACATATATGCTCTATAATTTGCCCATGGTCATGGATGATAAACAACATAGGAATAATTTGGTATCCTGTCCTATGACTTCAAAGAACTCCTTGTAAGGAAAGTACAGGGATCCTTAAAAAGGTTTTGTTGATAGAGATCATATTGCCAAAGAAATAGTCAAGTTGATGTAACTCTTGACTCAAGAAATCTCTAATATGGAACTCTTTGCTAAATTTTTTTGAGAGAGGAGTGTGGGCAGAATTGGTCTCATTTCAGTACCTCACTTAGGCACTTATTATGTGCCAAGGACTGTGCTAAGAGCTGAGGGCACAAATAAAGGTAAAAAAGAGTCCCTGCCCTCAAGAAACTTCCATTGTAATAAAAAAGAAAACATGCATGTAAATGTTGTTCAGTTGTTTCAGTTATGTCCAATTCTTTGGGATCTCATTTGGGGTTTTCTTGGTAAAGATGTTGGGGTGATTTGCCATTTTCTTCTCCAGTTCATTTTAAAGATGAGAAAACTAAGGAAAATAGGGGTAAGTGACTTGCCAAGGGTCACATAACTACTAAGTATCTGAGGCCAGATTTGAACTCGGGAAGAGGAGTCTTTCTGACTCCAGGTACAACACTCTATCCACTGTAGCACCACCTAGCTGCACTGTAAGTAAGTATGCCCAAGATACATAATGAGTTGATGGAAGGTAACCTTATAGGGGAAGGGTCTACTATCATAGTTCCAATAATGACATGTCAACAAGTCAATGAACATGTTTTAATTGATGACTGTATGCTATGTGCCAGGCAATGTGCTAAGTGCTGGGGATACAAATGTAAACAAAAAGCCCCTGCCTTTAAGGAGGTTGCAATCTAATCAGGGAAGATAACACACAAAAAGAAGCTGAAAAACAGAGAGTGTGTGTGTATGTGTGTGTTGGGGGTGGGGGTGTATCTAGTGTGGAGACATCATGAAGTCCAAAGGAGTGCAGCTGGATGGAAAATGAAGAGGTGCATGACTTAGGCGTCTCCTTTAAAAGAAGCTCTAGGAGGAGCTTGCCACTTCACCCTCCAATCTGATTGATCCCTAGGGTAGAGGCTACTGATGAGGTAAGAGTTCTCAGGCTGACGTGATCTTGTAGGAAGAAAAATCATTGTCAAGAATATACAACCAGAAAAGGAAGTGGGCCTGTTACAGTAGCCAGTTAATGTAATAGGAGAAGCCTTGGATTTAGAATCAGAGGAGCTTGGTTTAAATCCTGACTCTGTGACTTCCTACCTAGGTAACCTTGAATGAATCACTTTCTCTATTTTGGGCATCAATTTCTTCATCTCTCAATTGAGGGGAGTGGATCAGGGTCACTGTCTTGGTACCTTGTAGCTTTAAAGTTGCAGCTTTACGCAGGTGGAGGGAAGCATAAAAGATAGGCAATCCAAATAGGTGTTGTTATGCACAGAATGTTAAATGATCTGGAGCCAGTTAATTAGGCAGATTCACCTTGGAAGTTCTAGGAAGACCATGAAGAAGGGCATTGGATGAGAGGTGTGAAGGGATGGAGAGAGTATTCACATGGATAGGGGCATGGCTCAGACTTTGAAAAGCAGTGTGATGTAATATAATAAAAGATGACCTCAGAGACAGGAAACCTGAGTTCAAGTCCCACCTCTGAAAATACTATGTGATCCAGAACAAGTCATTTAACTCTTCAGTACCCCAGGAAACCCTCCGAGATGAGACATCTCTGCACAGGTGCTGATTCATATTACTAGAGTGAATTTTCTCGTGATAAAGTTCCCTATACCAGTGACATCACATGTCTAATCTATCACTTTGTTGCTGACACTCTTCCCCTCGATGGACTCTATCCTGTGACCAGTCTGGATTAGGAATTGGAATAGTCAGATGAGCGCAGTAGATAGGTGTCACCAAAAAGAGCTAAGAGCACAGTTCTACAAAAAAGTATACAGCTGGGGAAAAACCAAAGATATCAGAAAAATAGAGTGAACTGCTCAGTGTCACCAGTTTTAAAGTTGCAGACTGACAGTAAAAAGAGGTTCCCTCCCCACTCAAGTGGTAAAGGACAAAATGGGCTTCATGTGAAGCAAACTGGGCATGCTCGAAAAGGTCCTTCGAGTGAGATCTCATGTTAGAACTGGGCATGCCCAGAGAAGCCCCAGTTACACACTGTTTTGGGGTGCGTATGTGTGTGTGTGTGTGTGTGATGGTAGTTTATGTATGTGTGTGTGTATTCACATTTTAATGTGAATTAAACATTTGTTTGTGCATATGTCATGTCTGCATTCCAGACCATATTGTAATAGAGTATTAGACACAATTGTTCTCAGAGCAAGACATTTAACCTGAGACAGTTTTTCTTATCTACAAAATGAGATTTTAGATTATCCAGAACTATATTCTTATGATCCTATGAACTTGATGGGAGCAGAAACTCTATCTTATTGATTTTTTTAAAATTTCCCCCAGAGGCATTTAGTAATGTTTGTTAAATTGAATTGAATTAAATTGTAGTTTGCTTCCTAATGTTTGTCCTTGAAACGATCTAAACCAGGCTTGAGTGTTCTGTTCTGCATTATCAGTTGGCAGGAAACACTATCTGATGTCTGCTTCATGTCTGACTGAAATGAGCCATAGGTCACTTAAGTGGGTGAACACCAGGATTCGGAGCTCACTGTTCAGGGACAGTAAATGCGTTGTTCGTGATTATGGCTTAATAGAATCACCAGTGCCAGTACTTGGTATTGAAGTTGACCAGGTAGCAATGTAGAAAAGTCCTTTAGTTCTGTCTTAGTCCAAGTTCAAATTTAGTTTCAGACATTAGTTTTGCAGGACTATAATACTCTTGTGTAGCAAATACATCCTCACGTATATACCATTGTTTTAATTTATATTTTTAAAATTTTTTGGTTTTTTTGTTACATTTTAAGTTCTGAACTATCTCCTTCCCTTCTTCCCCACTAGACCATTTGACTAACGCAACATGACATGACATGACATAACATGACATAATATAAATATACATTTATAATATAAATGTAAATATACAATACAATCTATATATATTTACATAAATGTTATAATTTTATATACATTTTATATAATAAAATATAAATAATTTATATAATACAATATCAAATTGTATTATATCATATATATATGGGGGTATAAAACTATGCTATGCATGCTTCCATTTATCACTTCTTTCCCTGAAGGTAGATGACATCTTCCTTCATAGGTCCTTTGCAATTTGTTTGAGTAATTACAGTACTTAGAATAACTTGGTTGTTCACAGTTGTTCTGTGAACAATTTTGCTGTTACTATATACAATGGTTTCATGGTTCTGCTTATTTCACTCTTTATTATTTAAAAAAAAATGGTGGTTAATGGATTTTCTGAGTAGACATGTTAGTATGCCTAGACAGTTCTAAGTTTTCCCTTCTCATCAGTCACTTCTGTTAGCTCTTCAAAATCTTATTTTGAGAGTTTACTATCCTTCTTGAAACAAATTAGAATCATAGGATTATCGATTTAGAACTGATCAATACCTTAGAGGCCAGCCAGTCTGATTACCCCATTTAAAAAAAAAAAAAAGAATATTTCCCCCAATTACATGCTAAAGCAATTTTAACTTTTTTTTTTTTAGTTTGGAGTTCTAAATTCTATTTCTTCCTCATTCCCCTCCCCCCCCTTTAGATAGTAAGTAAGCTGATACAGGTTATACATACGCAATCACGTAAAACAGTTTCATATTGAAACAAGAAGACTTGAACAAAAAAAATTAAAGAAGGAAGGAAGGAAGAAAATAATATGCTTCAGTCAGCATTTTTTTTGTTGTTTCAGAAACTGAGGCCCTGAGAAGTAATCAGACCAGGATCACACATTAGTATCTGAGGTGAAATTTGAACCAAGGTCTTCTTGATGTCTTACCCATCACACTCTGCTGCCACTTACAGAATTTCAGATCAGAGGATCCCACTGACCTCAGAGTCAGAAAAACCAGAGCTCCAGATGTTTAAGTCCTGCTTCTGACTCATATGGACCAGGTGACCTTAGAGAAATCATTTTACTACCAGGCAACTACCAGGCAACTCTCTCACATGGAAAGCTGGAGAGAAGTTGTCCATTTTCATTGCTAATTGAAGCTGCCTAGGAGTTCCTTCAATTAAAGAGTATCACATCCTACAAAAACAAATGTGACTAATTAAATGAGCACATCAATGAGTAGACACATATCACATATATGTGTACATATATATATATATATATATTTACAAATGAATGCATGTACATGTTAAGAAGAAACAGATCTATGAGTAAGAAAAACAAGAGAACAATTTCACAGAAATTCCAAGAGAAGCTTTCCACTTTTCATCAGTGGCCCTTTAGTTTCGATTCTGTGGAGCACCATGCTTCTATGCCAGGTCCTCCCTGGTGACATCCTTCCTCCTTTTCAGTTTTCCGTTATATGGTATTCACCTATTAGATTATAAAATCCTTGAGAGCGGGTAGTTTTTCTTTTTCTTAATGAGATCCCTGTGCTTAACACAATACCTGTCACATAATAAGTATTAATTGAATTGAATTGGAGAGAACCAATATGAGAAGAGTGTCAACAAAATGTATTTTAAGCAGGTACGGGATCTGATGAATTCTGCAGTAATTTTCCTCCAACTATAGAGAAATATGTAGCTACCTAGCTTGATAAAGAGAGTTGTACACATATATGCACATATTTATGTGCATATATGTGTGTATAATTGAAAAATACATTAAGCTTAACTGTCCCATATTATGAAATGATATAAAGAATAAACGTATCTGCACCAAATGCAGTATCACCCTAATAAACAATGCATATGATAAAAATGAAATACTTGGGAAAAAAGAAGCCATGAATATGATTTTCAGTTAAAATGGCAACATGAATGGTAAAGAAGGCTAAATCTCCCAAATACACTCCAGAGATAACTTTCCTCCCTCTACATAGACAGATGGTATAAGTGTGAATCAATTATGTTGTTATTATTCACTTGTGTCTTACTCTCCTTGATCCCATTTGGGTTTTTCTTTGGAAAGATACTGCAGTAGGTTGCCATTTCCCTCTCCAGTTCGTTTTACAGATGAGGAAATTGAGGCAAACAGAGTTAAGTGACCTGCCCAGGATCACACAGCTAATAAGTATCTGAGGTTAGATTTGACTCCAGGCCTGACACTATATCCACTGTGCCACCTAGCTGCCCCATATAATACCTGTATAATAGCTAACATTAGTAACAGTACTAATAATATTGTAGAGGGAACAAAAGAAGGAAAAATTTCCATGTTAAGTAGCTTCTACTCAAACCCCAAACTGTTCTTTGTATTTAATTCTCATTGGCAAAATGAAAGACAAGGGCAGCTAAAAAAATAGAAACTTATTGAGATCCTTTGACTCATAATAGAAATTTCAAAAAGCAACATTTCAATGATTTAAGAGTAAATTATTCAGAAAAGTGAATTGAATTTTTTTATTTCCTCATCTTATAAGTCAAAGGAAGTTGTTTAGTGTTGAGTAAAGAACATTTGAATTGTATTGACCCTGAACATCTCAAATCTAGTTTATAATATTCAGTGAACCTTCATCTTCACTGGATTCATCTGTTTAAAAGAATCATAGATTATGGAGAAAATGAGATTAGAAATGCAGTGGCTAAACCTGCCTACAAGTCTTGTTCTAATTCCTCATTGTGGCTTGGAGGTAGCAGAGTTCTCAAAGAATATGACAGAAGAATGTGAAGTCTAGAAAGTTCTGAGGAGTTGGAAAGGCTTCAAAGACAAACTGTATGCTATTGTACTAGAGAACTGACCAATCAGTCCTTCCCTTATGCTCACATGCAGCATGCACAACAAGACATATCTATTCTGTCTTCTCCAAATTTCTCATACATGCACCATTTTCTCCTATGACGCTGCCATCATGCTGGTGTAAGCTCTTATCACTTGAGACTTCAACTATTGCAATAGCCTCAGGGTTTATCTCCCTGCCTCAAACCTCTCTTCTCACCCCAGTCCATCCTCTATTCAGCTGTCAAAATGATCTTTCCAACATACAGCTATAATTATGTTATCTCCCAATTCAATCCAGTCCAGTGACTATATTCTCTATATAGTCTTTGGCATTTAAATACCTTCATAACATACATTTAACCAGCCATTCAAGCCTTCTTACATCTTATTTTTCTACACATAATCTGTGATCAATGACATTGGCCTCTTTTCTAATCTCCATGCAAGAGGCTCCATCTTTTAACTCCTTTCATTTTTACTGGCTGACCCTATGCCTGAAATGCTCTCTTTCTTCACCTCTATCTCCTGGCTTCCTTCAGGTCTCACCTAAAATTCCCTCCCTCTAATTAACTCTAATTTATGTTGTTAAAATCTCATTTGTACATACTTCTTTTCATGTTTTCTCCTACATCAGGGATGGGGAACCTGTGGCCTCAAAGCCACGTATGGCTCTCTAGGTCCTCAAATGTGGCCCTTTGAATCCAGACTTCACAGAACAAAACCCAGCCTCGAGGCCACATGTTGCCTTCTAGGTCCAAAGTGGGGCTTTGGGAATTCCCAAATGGGAATCCCCATTTGTTCCGTGAAATTTGGGTTCAGTCAAAGGGTTGCACTGGAGGACCTAGAGGGCCACGTGTGGTCTCGAGGCTGCAGGTTCCCCACCCTTGTCCTAAATTGTGAGCTCCTTAAGAGTATATTGTCTCTTCTTTTTGTCTTTCTTTCGATCCCCAGTATGTAACACAGTGCCTGGCTCATAGTAGGTGCTTAAAAATGGTAGGGGGATTCCTTTTGCACGTATGAATTTTTGAAAGTCACTCCCAAAGATCACTCTTTGCTACCTGAGCTATTAATGCTGGGCTGGTGATAACACATAGCCTGTATTCCTTCTCCTGGCTTCCTTTAGCCAGTATTCCTGACCAATGTGAACATTCTGCTTCCGGCAGCTAGGAGAACCAAGAAGGAAAAAAAAATAACTAAGGGCAGAAGTCTGTTTATTTGTTGTCATACCACCTCAGAGAAGAAGTCTCTCAAACCATCAACCACACTGCATGATCTCTTGATCCAGACACCATGAACACCACACGCAAATGAAGAAAAGAGGAGACTGATGCTGATTCAAGTGTTCTTGAAGATGCCAATAATTCTGGGTATGGAACCAATTAAAAAAAAAAAAAAGGTTTCTCCCAACAATGTGGAGAACCAATTGGATCCAGTTACAGAGTACACATGCATGCTCCACAATCTCACCAAGGTTACGTACATGATATACTACCATGATTCTCTCAGAAGCCATTTCCTCATTGCTCTCCACAGGGAGAGATGCCGTCTAAGCAAGATGATGAAATCTGGCACCCCTATTACCAAGAATTCCACAAGATTCTTGCTTTTGGATAATGAACTGTAATCAGGATTATGTTTAAGGAAAAGAATGGACCGAGTTTTATTGGGGAAAATGTAAAGCATTTTCAATGCTCCTAAGTTTCTTTCTCCCTATCACGAGCATACATGCATAGATAAATGCATATATACACATTCATAATTTTGAAAGACTTTGGAAATGTTAATGTTGTGTATATATGTATGTGTGTATACACACACAAATGTGTATATGTGTGTTATATAACACACACACATACAAATATATGTATGTCTGTATATGTACATATATACACATACATACATACACACATACTTAGGCTGCAATCTTCATTGGGAAAGAAAATTATATACTAGACCTTCCCAATGCTGATGAAATCACAAATCTTCCATGTTCATGTTTGCATGTTCTTCTGCTAATACTCTAAGTCTACAATTCATAAAACCTTACAATCTCTGAAAGAACAAAGCTGCCCTTTATCTGAAAGGCAAATCAAAGTGCCAGGTGGCATGAGGAGGTTATATAGTCTTTTGCCAATGAAAGCTCATGTGTAAGAAATGGGATAAATGATATCTTGACACGCAGGATTGGAAAAGGAGGTAAGACATTCATGTAGCAGGAGGCAAAATGTTAAGTGGATAGGCAAATTTTTGCACAATTGCCCACAAGAGGCTGTAATATTTACAGGAGAATCATTTTCTCCATAATCTATGATTCCTTTAAACAGATGAATCCAGTCAAGATGAAGGTTCACTGAATATTGTAAACTAGATTTAAATCTACCCTGGAGGACTGATGGGAGAACATCGGCCTGCCTATATATTCACTGTCTCTGCCCCTTCACAATCACAGGGATGCCATATCTGATATGATGATGGGTGGCATATGGGAATGGGATATCAATTCTTCATAGTTCTATAGGAGCCTAATCATAATCCTAATTTGATCATTGCCTCTGTGTGACCTTGGACAAACCACTTACCTTATCTGAGACACAGTTTTCTCACTGGTAATCTGATAAGCCAAATTTGAAGGCCTCTAAAATCCTTGGAGATCTGCTAGTTCTAGGAAACTGAGTCACAAGAGAAATGATTGGACTCACTCAAATTCACAGAGGCAGTGTGATAATAGAGTAGTTAGATTTGAACCCTAGGTCTTCACCAACAAAATCCAAGACGCTTCCTTTAAGAACTTTAATTTCATTCCATTTTACAGGGGACATCTTTGCAGGAATCCTGTGTGTTAGTTACTATTCTTTTCCGTTCTTGGCCTGAAACTGAAACCAACTTCTCCACGAAGCAATGTGGTAAATCTCTTAATGACATTTGGGAAACTACATTTGCTCCGGAAAAATAGCATCATGTGACAATGGCCTGGCAAGGATAACACCTTGGGTGGCAGGAAACACTGATTCTGGTGCCTCAGAGGACTCTGCCTGCTTTGGAGCACTTTTTCTTAATGCTAGAGATTCCCTGTAGCATATTAATTTCTACTGTGTGCTAATAACAGGCCTGTTTTTAAAGCAACTCATTTTAAGTTTATTAACTTGCAAGACCGAAGAATAACAGGCACATATCTGTGAACAAAGTTGGCCTTCATGTTCTTTTTTCCCCCCTTTTTAATATACTCCCAAGTTTCTCTGGCCTTAGAAAAACATGGCTTTTTCAAATGGTGATCCAAGTAATTTCCCATGAAGTGGTTTCCCTCCAACCCCAGAATTTCTGAAGTCTTTAGAGATGGAGTATCTTATTTCACAAAGTATCAGAGGTTTGTGATGTATTGTATTTGGGGAGGAAGGTGCAAAACAAACTATCCTTCCCAGGGGCTCTGCAGCCTGAACCTCCCATTGGGGTAGAAGGAAGCTACAGTGCTACCAGGGAAAGAGCTTGGATCTAGAACCAGAGGACCTGGGTCCAAATTGAACCTTTGGCACCGTACCACTTGCGTGACCTAGGACCAATCATGTCCTCTCTCTTTGTCTCATTTTCCTCACGTGTAAAATGGTTGTTTGGACTACGTGATTTCTAGGGTTTCTTCCAGATCTAAATTTATTAGATTATGGTGATGAAGCATACACATGAGCTAGTACAACTATTTTGTTTTAAAGCTAAGGGTGAGAAGAACCAGGAGATCATTGTGCACAGTAACAGTAATGTCATAATGATGATCAGCTATGGAAGACTTGGTGACTCTTGTCGATACCAGGATTTAAGACAATTCCAAAGGACTCATGATGAAAAGGGAGCAGCCAGCTGGAACAGTGGATAGAGCACCTGGCCTGGAGTCAGGAAGACTCATCTTCACTAGTTCAAATCTGGCCTCATACACTTAGTAGTTGTGTGAAGCTGGCCATGTCACTTAACCCTGTTTACCTCAGTTTCTTTATTTGGAAAATGAGTTGGAAAAAGGAATGGTAAACCACTCCAGTGTCTTTGCCAAGAAAACCCCAAATCAGGTTATGAAGAGTTGGACACAACTGAAAAATGACTGAACAACATGATGAAAGAGTGCAATCCAACTCCAGAAAGAGAATTGATGAACTCTAAGTGCAAATTGAAATATGATTTTCTCACTGTTTTTGGCTTTCCTTTGTGATTTTATAATCTATAATTGATGCCATATTGTTTGTCTTCTCAGTGGGTGGGGAAAGGGGGGTGAGAGGGAGAGAAAGAATCTGGAATTGAAAATGTAAAAAGAAAAGGAGCTTAAACAAAAAATAAATTAACGAAAAAAGAAGAAAAGCTAATCTCGAAACCTAGCATACATTGTGAATGTACCTCATGTTATTTAGAGCTAGAAGTGATCTTAGAGGATAGATAGTGCTAAACTTCCACTTTACAGATAAAGAAACAAAGGCCAAGAATAGTTAGTGATTTCTCCAAGGTCATGGAGCAATTAAGTGGCAGAATTGGGAAATGAATTAAGTTCTCATAAGTCCAAGTTATTTCAATTGCACAAGAGTAAAGAGAAATTGAATCATTTCTAAGCTTCAAATATGAATAGATGGTTCATTATTTCTAACTAGGTGAAAGAGAGAGGAAACACATACTGAGAATGAGAACTTGAAGTAGGCAGGACTTCTGAAGTTTGGACCCTTTATCTCCCTTTTGATATTGTTCAGAAGGAGGTGGCTCTGCTCCTATGTCTTCTTGCTTGCTTGGGTGATGTGGAGGGATCATGAGACATGGTCTTTTCACGAACCAGCTATAGAAAGATGAAGAAAAATTGAGACTATGCTCCAACCTTTGCTATCCTGCTGGCTATAGAGGGTAGAAGAACCTTGTGGTTCTTCTTCTACTTTTCTTCTCTCTCTTTCCTTCTAACCTTGTTCTCTGACCTGGGTCTATTTAAATTAAAGCTGAGTGAAGTAGCAGAATCCCGGCTTTGTTCTCCTTTTCCTCTACTTTTTTTTTTCATTTTAAGGAAAGTTCCTAGGTCAGCCAAATTATCTTCTTCATTACTCCCTGGGCTCTATTCCTTCCTCTCTGGACTTATTTCTCCACCATGACCCAACAGTCTTCTCATACTGGAAGATCACTCCACCAATTCAATCCCTTTCTCTGATTGGTCAGCCACTCCAACATCCTCCATTTTAAGTAAAGTGCCCAGAGTAGCCATGTTCATTCCTTAATTAGGAATGGGCAGAGCTCCTGACTCTCCTGTCTTCTTTCTACACTGTGCTCCCACTCAGTTACCTTCTTCCATCCCCACTTTTCAGCTTTCTCTTTGTGTTATCTTCCCCCATTAGAATTTAAGCTTTTTGATAGTTTTCTTGCATTTATATTTGTAGCACTTAGCATAGTGCACAACACATAGTAAATGCTTAATAAATGATTGTTGACTTGACTTGACTCTTCCCCTGACCTATACTATCAGTTTTTTTTTTCAATCTTCTTTCAATACTGGGTTGGCCCCATTGGACCTAGGAAATTTCATCCAACACCATATCCTTTATGGAAATAATTATATTTTATATATTATGTTTATTGTTAAAGGGTATGTTTATATTGTACCAACATCATTATTAATAGATTTGTCTGTTACTGAGTTCTCTGATGGTTGAAAAACCATGTGCTTGGCAGTTCATGTCACACTCAATTGACACGGTATCTTACATTTGGAGCTAGTCGACTCTCAGGGGCCATCTGGACTAGCCTTCTCGTTTTGTAGAAACTGAAGCCTAGAGAGGTGAAATAAGCTTCTCAGGGTCACCTAAATAGCAAGGAGTGGAGCCAGGATATGAACTCATGTTCTTCAACTCAAAACCCAGCGCTCATTCCATTGCACTATACTTTTTACTAAGCAATAAATTCCCCTCTCACCTATCTTCAAATGATTCTCATTAAATACATCTCTTTGCAGAGACCATACAATTGTTTTGTGGGTGCAGATTAGTAGATATACTAAGACCAAGGCCAAAATATTCAGAGTCCTGAAAGATCTGGGAGCATAAAAAGGTGAGAGGTTTATACAAAGTCCATCCAATAGCAGCTGGGAGTTGTTCCACAGTCAAATAGGTTTGGTAATAGCAATGCATCTCGTTTTATAGATTACTCAAATAGAAATGATTTAAGTATCCAGCTCCTGGCTACATGTGCCATAGAATTCTGGTTTCCTGTAGCCAAGATGAGAAAAAAAAAAGGCTTCCATTGCCTACTAACCTTAGAAATAGACTAAAAAAACTGCTTGAAACTGATATTCTTGGTGATAATAGGCAAGGGGATTGATAAAATATTGCTAATGATTGTTTCAAAGTAATGGTGGCAGAATGTGGTGGTTTTTTAGTGTCCTGTACATCAACATGAGGAAATTTGAAGAACAGGAAGGAGAGGGACATTTTGGGAGAGGTGTTTATATATTACCTGTCCTTTCCCCATCTGTTTCTTATCCTTTGTAGCCACTGGTCACCATAATCACTTCTTAAACAATGCACATAGTGGATTGAAAGATTGATTTTTTTTAGTTAATCATTACATAATATATTTCTTTATTTCATTCATTATCTGTAATTCTGCTATTCTATCTACTAGAAAAATGCCTATGTTGTTTCCTACTGAACTTTACTAGAAAAATGCCTTCATAGATAATGTGTTTACATTTTTCTAGTAGAGTTAGGTAAGGAACAATGTAGTAACATGTTACTAGAAAGTGTGGCAGTGTTACAATGTTGTCAATACGTCTCTTAAAAAAATAAAATCAGTTGGTCATCACAGGCAAAATACTAATTGGATATTTATTTTGATGTTCTAAATGTTGACATCAGCTTCTATTGACTCTCCCACAGGGATGAAAGATACTGTTACTGTACCTTTAAGAAACAATAGAATTTTGGATAGTTATAGTTTAACTGTCCTTCTATGAGGAGTCGCTGAGAAGGCTGAGAGCTTAACTGTCATTATAGAGAAAAAAATGTTACTAACTGCTATGAACAAGGAGAGGACAAAGCAAAAAAAAAAAAAAAACAAGAAAGATTTTTTTTTTCCAGAGACAACTGAATCTAACCTTTATCTTGTGAAGAACACAAAGAGAATTCTTGTCAAGAGATTATAATTACTATCCTGAGGCAGCTAAGTGTTAAGACTATTTCCAGAAATGAGGAGAAATCTGCTACTGTAGTGATGATTAAAGTTGACTAGCCACGATCTTTCTTGCAGCTGATATACTATAAATGAGTATTTATGTTTTTGTTTTATTACAAATAATACAGTTAATAAATAATATGCCCAATAACCCTGATATTCATTTAGACCTAAGAGATTAGCGGATTTGATATATGGTGAGAGATGAGCAAAAACTTATGAGAAAAGTGGTTTTCCAGTATACTAAATAAATAATACTTTAAAACTTTGAAAAGAAGCTCATGACAAATTAATGAGAAAGATGTCGCAACTATACTAATGTGGAAATAACACAATATTCTCTTTGACTACCTTAGAACTTGGAATGGTAGCTCAGAGATAATTGATTACTTAATGACAGAGCTGTTGCCGTGTTAATGATTAATGTAGAAATATAACAAATACTATAAATACATATGTGAATATGTACATGCATATGTATATGCATGTATGTATGTATATATGTACATGTGTAGATATGTATATACATATACATACATATCCATATATATGGGTGTATGTGTGTGTGTGTCTGTGTACATCTTGATTACCTTAGAAACTGGAATGAGGATGAATGTTCAGACAGAGGGGTCAGAGAAATCCTAAGCTTCATGTGAGTATTATATAAACTTCTATTACATATTTGCACAGACACCTTGGTTGGGATGAATGTCTACGCAGCATTAACTGCTCCTCCCTTCCCCTGCCACACACTCCTGAGGTAGCATGGGGTCCTTAAGATTTACTGTGAAACAGAGCTGGAATAACCTCAAACTTTTATTCTCTTTGGAGAGTTGGCATATTTGGCCTTGAACGAATCAGTTTAGCTCAAAGCTCTTGGGTCACTGACTTCATGAACTGACCTTACACAGATTGTGATTCATCTAAAGAGGATGCTTATCCTGGATAAAGAGGCATTAAAACAATTCCAGTATCCTTCAGGAAGCAGGCTGATGGCACCTAGATTCAGGTGGGTGGTAGTTACACAAAGTATATATTTAGATTTCTTAGTCTCTCACAATAACTTTAGGAAAATTTGGAGAGCTGCAGGGAAGATACTAGCAGAGTTTGATGAAGTTGCATCTGGTTGAATGATCAGATCCCAACAGTGACTAATATGAACGAGGAGCAGTATGATCCTTTTGGACTATTCCACTTTATAATTTAAAAAAAGAATCATTGCCTAGGATAAAAACATAAATGATATGATTTTCAAATTTCTAGGACACATAAATATGGGAGAGAAAAATTAAAAAGTTGTTATAAATGGAGCCATAGATATCATGGCTGGGTGGAACTAGGTTATTCATAGTTGTACTCATAAGACTTCGAATTTTCATCTTGACTGTGGCTACTTTCCACTCTGAAACCATCTTAGATTGCACCCCTCATCTACTTTTCATATTTTGTTCTGAAAATTAAAATCAAACCAAAATGTCTTTTGCCTTTGGAAAAGGTAAAAGAAAGGGTATGTAAGTGAATTGTCCAATTTTTCCACATATCATTTTTGTGACCTCCTAAACCAAAACTCCCTTCCTTGGCTATCATCCCCCAATGCCCATTATCTTCCCCCATTGATAAACATTACTCTGCCAAGGTCTGGAATGCCTTGCTGGTTTACTTGAATCCCCAGTTCTTAACGTGATGCTTGGCATATGGCATGTGTTTAATAAATACTTTTCATTCCATTGACTTCCCCCCCAATTTCTATATGATAGGGATGAACCATATTACACACTACCATTGGTATAAAAATTAAATACACACCAATGATGTCAATCACTCATTTTTTTCTAAAAAAAAATTCTTTAGTGAATACACAAAGGATCTTTGATTTTATGAAGAATTGGAACTTCTGGTGTATAAACTCTTTCACGACAGGTGATCAATGTGATTATAGAAAAGTCCTAGGGTCACCTAAGGCTGATACCTTTTAAAGAATGTACCCATATTATTAATGTGTTAGAGTCATATTTGAACTTGTCTTCTTGACTCCAAGCCCAACACTTTATATTCCTTGGCAGGGTGTCTCCTTTACTTTCCTTAGGTTAGTGTTACATTCCCCCCCCCCAATACAAAAGTGAAATAGGGTAAAGTATGGTAGTTTTAAGGGGAAAACATGTTGGAATTCAAAATATGCCACAATTATCTTTGAGAATAACAAAGACATGGGTGTAGAGAAATAACTTTCAATAGACATGAAAACAAACTTTCCTGGGACCTTCAGTAAATTTTTTATCAAAGCTTTTATGATATCTCTACTTTCTCATTTAGATGGCACTCTTAATGTTGCTTTTACTCAATTCAATCCCAGTCAATTTTCAATAACATTTATATCTATATCTACACAGATGTTTGTTACTTGAATATATATATGAACATACATACGTACATATACATATACATTGTGTATGTAGATAGATCTTTTTGTTTTCTCTTTCTGCTACTTCTTCATTTTAAGGACCAGTCATATTCTCTCCTTCATTACTCTCTGGGCTCTGTTGCTTACTCTCTGGACTTTTCTCCACCATGACCCAACAGTCTTCTCATACTGGAAGATCACTCCACCACTTCAAGCACCTCTATTCTTTCACTATTCTTAAAAGGATGGACTATATTCTATTTTCACTGGGGGACAGGAGTTATATGGGGAAAAGTATGACCTCTTTCAGGGAATTAGAAGGACAAAAGTGTGAGCAGTCAAGTATAGTACTGAGGAATTAAAGATCTGTGGAACTGTAGCTGGTCATTACCTTTACCACAAATCTTAAATCTTTTCTTTTTTAACTTCATAGTATCACAGTTTGTAAAATTACTTTGCTGGTTCTGCTCAACTCAACTGTATCAGTTGATGTGTTTCTTCCCACATTTCTCTAGAAGCATCATTTTCATCATTTACTATAGTTAGATTCCCTCACATTCCAATATCATGACTTATTTACCATTCCACAAATAATGACTACCCTCATAGTTTCCAGTTCCTTTCAGCTTTTTTTTCCCTTTTATTATCACACATTGCAAACTATACATTCTATTTTGAGGACATGAATGTATTGCATTAGTCCTGTCAAAGTGAATGTGTGGTGGGGGTGGAGTGGGAGGGGCTGAAGGACAGTTTCTGCGCTTTCATAGGTAGGAAGAGTGGTCAGAACTCTCAGATATGAATTGTTTATTCCTTAGCCAAGTAAATGGTACATGTTTTGGGGACCGGAGACTGAGATTAGGGGATGTTCATGGAAAAGAGTTGGAATAATAGGAAGGAGAGGAAGGGATATTCACTTCTTCCCTACTCCAGGGTTGCAGCAGCAGCAGAGAGGGCCAAAAAAGCAGCTGGGTTGAGTTTTTGACAGCAGTCATGCCAAGGGTAGGGACTGAGATAGAGTTTCCCTTTCCAGGTCCAAGGGGAGAAGATAGGAAACTAATGGGGGTGAATGGAAATTTATAGAGGTGGTTCTTTGTGATTACAACTCATCTTCAGTTAGAGCTCTAGTAAAAGCAGATGCCTTGTGGAGAATGTGGAGGAACTGAGGTTTTCCTTATCCTTGTCTCTTCTCCCCCTCTTTGGCTGGCTCTGGTTGGCACCCCTTTCTGTATCTTTCCTTACCCTGCTATAAGTTGAGGGTTTTTTTTCCTGACCTAGTTTTACTTGTCATAAACATCTGTGGCTGATTCAGACATGAGTATTTCCTTGTGTCTGTTTGAGGGTCTGATGAGACAGCTCCCATATTTCTAGACACACAGAAGGGAATTGACTAGGATACTTTCTTCCCAGTTATGGGCTATGAAGCATAATTCCTATCCCAATGTTAATGAATATTTCTCTAACTGTGGGAATGGTGTATCTATTATGAGCTATTAATCGAGTATTCCTGTTACCAACAGCTCCCTAAAAACAAAATTCTAAAAGAGAATTTTCAACCTTTCATTATTATCAGGTAGCAAAGTGGAACATAGGTCAGAAGGCTGGATTTTGACTCAGGTTAAACAGAGTTCAAATTCTGCCTTACAAACTTACACTCTGTGTAACCCAGTCAAGCCCCTTAACCTTGGTTGGCTCAGTTTCCTCTCCTCCAGAATTAAATAATAATAGTGCCTACCTTACAAGGTGGTTGTAAGAACCAAATATTCTTAAATGAGATAAAATGTGCAACGTTTTACAATTTTACCTAGAATAGCTATTAAGACGAAAATGCCTAACTTTAACCTTACACCATTGACAGGCAAGACCCTGAGGAAGTCTTAGGAAAGAGAAAGAAGGCAATAAGAACAGTTTTGCCTTTCTACCAAAACTTGACTGTAGATTGACTGTTAATATTATGATAAAATCATAGGGAAATGAGGGTTTTTGAGTTTCATCATGTAGTGCAATGAAGACTGTGTCTGGGGATTCAATGACAAGCTTGGCTATTTCTTAGCTATGTAATTATTGATTGGAAGATATGGAATATAGGTTGAGTGTGTGCACTGTATAGGGCAAGTTTTCCTTGAGGTGAGGGGGGATGTTTCATCTCTGGCTCCAAATAGAAACAAAATAAAATTTTAACTGGTAGGTCAAAGAAACTTAGAGATGAAAGTTATGTTCTTCAAGAATGAGAGGTCTCTCAGTACAAGGACCAGGGGCAATATTAGCCATAGTAGTACTACTTGATATAGTTCTAGAAATGATGTTCATAGAAGTAAGACAAGAAAAAAATAAATTGTGGGAATGAGCCTCGGGAAAGAAGAAATGAAGGATCATTTTTAGATTTGCCGGCTTCTTTTCAGTCTTAGCTAAAGTTCTACCTTCTTGCAAGAACTCTTTCCCAAGATTCCCCAATCTTAGTGCTTTTCATCTGATACTACCCTCTTTAATCCTGCATATATCTTGTTTGTACATAATTGTTTGCATGTTGTCTCCCCCATTAGATTATTAGTTCCTTGAGAGCAATGTGTTTTTGTTTCTTTGGTTTGACTATTCTTTATATTACTAGAGCTTAGCAAATGTCTTGAAAATATGAGGGCTTAATAAATAATAAATAAGTAATAATACTAGGTGTCTGACTCACCAACCAAGATAATAGAATGGTCTACTTAAGAAACTCTAGAAACTCAATTTAAAAAATGACAACTAATTGAAACAATAGTTTCAGCAAAGTTGGATGTTGAATAAACCCACAGAATTTATCAACCTTTCTGCATATTATCAACAAAACAGAGCAGCAATAGATAGATAACTTCTAATTAACAACAAAATATATAAAATATTTGGGAGTCAATCTACCAAAGTGTACACAGAATCTATATGAATGAACTACAACATTCTTTAGGAGAGAAAGGATAGAGCTTGGATCCGTGATTTTTAAGGAATTTCCAGATCAGTAGTAGCATTTTCCAATGCAGGATTGACATATTTTCTGCAACTTATAGTCTTAGAGATTTGCCTAGAACAGTAAGAGAATTTAGTGGCTTGATAGAGTCACATAGCCAGTATGTATCAGAGGCAAAACTTGCACATAAATTTCAAAGCTTATAGTTAGTGGTCTATCAACTACATCATGCTGTAGCTCATGAATAATTAGTGCTCATGATTTCGCTGTGCTAAAATATGCTAAATGACACAATGCTGTCTAAATTAACACACATATTCAGTGTTATACCAATCAAACCATGCTCCACTATTTTAAAAGCCTAGAAAATAAATGGTTAAATTTTTCTGGAGGAAAAATTGGAGAAGAATCTCAAAAGAAAGAAGAAAAAAGAAATAAAATGGAAAAATAAGTGGTCCAACAGTATCAGATCTTAAACTATTTTATCAACTGTAACAAAAATTATTTGGTACTGCTTGAAAGGTATAAATTTCAATCAGTGGAAATGATTTTATGTGCAGCCTACAAAATCAAATGTATATAATAGGATAGCGTTAGATAAACTAAAGGTGGTAGTGGCTGGGGTAAGGATTCACTTGTCAACAAAAACTTCTGGGAAAACTTGAAAGACGTCTGGTAGAAATTAGGCTTAGATTGACACTTTACACCAACTACTAAGATAAGCTCCAAATTGATACAAGAAGTAGAGATAAAAGGTCACCCCATAAACAAATTAGAAGAGAAAGGAAGGAAATCCCTTTCAGAGCTAGGAATAGGGGGAAGAGTTCAGGACCAAAAAAAAGAATAGTGAGGATCACAGAAGATAAAATGGACTTTAAAAATTAAATACAATTGATTTTTTTTACACAAGCAACCTTAATAGATTTAAATTTAGAAGGGAAATTATTAACTGGGGGAAAAATCCTTGCAGTATATTTCTCTGACAAAGTTCTGTTATTCAAGATTTCTTTAAAATTTGATTCATATATATAACAAGAACCATTTTCCCCAAAAAGTAAGTCATCAAAGGATATGAAGAGATAATGCTCAAATACAGAAACAGAACTATGAACAACCACATAAAAATACTCCAATCATTAACAAAGAAACTCAAATTATAGCTAATCTTAGGTTTTATATCTGATTAGCAAAAATGACAGAGAAGAAAAGTGACAGTTGTCGGAGGAGCTGAAGGGAAGGTAGGTGGCCTAATGTACCATTGGTAGAGTTGTGAATTGTTCCAGCCATTGTGAAAAGTAATCTGGAACTATACCCCCAGACACTAAACTCTACGTATGTGCTGATGTAGTGATATTACTACTAGTCTTATACTCCTAAGTGGTTACAGATAAAAGAAAATAATTCAGTGTTCAAAAAAGATATGTATTGTAGTAATTTGCTGATGTTGTAGCAAAGATTTATTACTAAAATGAGGTAGGCATCAATTGGGGAGTTGCTGAACAGATTGTGTCATAGGTAATGAAATATTGTAAAACAAGAGACCATAAGAAATGATGAACTGGGCAATTTCCAAGAAACCTGAGAAGACTTGTATGAATTGGAACAGAATGAAATGAGAAGAAGCAGGAGAACTCTCTATTATAGGACAAAAAAAAATTGTAAAGAAAAACAATTGTGAAAGCTTTAACAGCTCTGTTGACCACCCACAACTCAAGTACCTATGATAAAACAAGCTACCCACACCCTCATAACAGAGTGACAATGATTCACATGCTGAATAAGACATATGTTCAGTTAAGGCCAATATGGAGATTGGTTTTGAGTGAGTAGGCATATTTGTCTCAAGGGTTATGTAACTCTTTTTTAAACTGGTTTGGGGATGGTATAAGGATCTAAGGGATGGGATTGTGATAATGTTGCCAAAAAACAATAGAAAGAAAGGACAATAATTGAAGGATTAAAAATACATGGAACAGGGGAAAAAAGGATTTTTAGAAGGAAACAAAAGCAGAGTGTTTTTGAAAGTTAAATAGTGAATTTATTATATAATCTTAAAAAAATTCCAAGGTATATATAATAGGGATTTGAAGATTCATATAAAATCATTGTTCTTCTGTTTTGCTATATATATGGAAAGGTACTGCCCCCCCTGACTTTTTAGAGTATGTCCATTGCAGAATAAATAAAAATAATATTTTGGGGGGGCAATAGCCATTGGGGGCAGGAAAAGTTCCCTGTAGGAAATAGAGATTGATCTGAGTTTTGAAAGAATCTAGGAACTACAAGTAGTAGAGGTGAGAAGAGAGAATACTGTAGGTATCGGGTCCACTGGGCAAAGGCAGGGAGATGAGAAATAGAATTCCCTATATGAAAAAATAGCAAGAAGTTTGATTTTGCTGATCTATAGAGTGCAAAAGAGGTTTAATATGCAATAAGACTGGAGAGGTGGGTTTGAGCCAAGCTGTGAAAGACTTTAACTGCTAAACAGAGGAGGCTATCATTGGTCCTAAAGGAAACAGCCAGTAGTTTATTGAACAGAGCAATGACTCAGTCAGAACTGTATTTTAGGAACTGTGTTTTAGCTGTGTGCTAAATGGATCAGATGAAAGAGTTACTGGAAGCAGGAAAACCAATCAGAGAACAGGTGCTCGGCTAGGGAGGGGTCTATCTAATGGGAGGGCATTTATGTATGTATACACACATATGTGTGTATGTGTGTGTGTGTGTGTGTGTGTAAGGGGAGAGTAAGGGAGAAAAAATAAACAAAACACATAAAAAAACACATTTCTCTGAGTGTGAAAAGCAGTTAAAGAAGTAGTTTATCATGCTGTCAATGCACACAAACACACTTGTATATAAATGTACATACATAAATGTTGACAGAATAATAGTCTAATGTATGTATATATCTACATATATGTATACATATAGTGTGCATACATACACATGCCTCCATGAAAATATATTATATAAATATATAAATGTATCTATATATACATATACATACTCATGTACACATATATAACACACATATACATAGACACATACATATACATACATGCATATGTATATATTGTGTGCATACAAAGATACAATATATATGTATGTGTGTGCATAGAATACACACAACATACATGTTTTATGCATATACATACACATATATCTATATCTATACCCCCCACCCCCTGAGGAAGGCAATAGGCACTTCTGCCAAGAAAATCCAAAACGGGGTCATGAAAAGTTGGACAGCTGAACAACAATCATGACAGGTATCCATTTTTTTTCTCTATAAAAATGCTTTAACCATGTTATCTGCACAGTATTTTATGTTAAAGACCAGGAAAACAGCAAGAGCAGAACATGGTGAGCATGAACATAAGAAAACCAAGTTTGTGACTGAATAAAATTATTTCATATAGCCTTCAATATAATTTACAGAGTAACTGATGCATGGCTTTATGCTACCTCATCTTCAGCCTCCTCCTTAGCGGTGGCATCATGTTACTTGTGGTACTCCAAAACCAACTCATTCATGTTACTTTTTAATTCAGTGAATTACTTTATCCACACCTTCTCATAATACAGAAATATATATATATATGTATATGATATGTATATACACACATATATAATACAGAAATATATATACACATATATAGCATATACATGCATGTGTATATATGTATGTAGACATATATGTGTGTGTGCATATATGGACGGTATTATATATGTATATGTGTATGTATATGCATGTATCTCAGATAACCCCATGGATAATGTATCATTTCTAGGTCCTCATAATTCAAATGTGAGTAGAGATTGTGAGTACTGATCACCTTGTCCAGTCAGGCTATGGGTATAAGTTAAAAGATTCAGATTCAAAGCCTAATTTCCTACTTATTACCTGTCTAATCTTTGACAAATCACTTTATATCTCCCAGTTTCCTCATCTGTTCTATATAACTCCCAACATCTTGGAGATGTGTGGGAATAATGGGGCTGGGCAATGAGCTACCCAAGGTCACACAGCACACAATTTGTAGATGTCACAGCCAGAATTTGAACCTCAGGTTCTTGACTCCAAGTCAAGGTCCTATATGGCAACATCAAGAATCTTCTCCTCCTCCTCCTTTTCCTTCTCCTGTGCCTCACCACAGTAACCTTTATAAGTGTATGACTTTTTTTTCCACCTGGGATGCTGAAACTGTTACTTAGAAAGTGAGTCTCAGGTTAGTGGGGGTGGGGAATAGGTATATATCCTATTCTTCTTAGGAGTGCTGCCTAAGGGGCATTATTCCGGACCCTTTGTTAAAAATGGAGACAGAATATAGAATATTACTCATAACAATAATGATAACTAACTGAAATCTATATAATATGTTGAGGTTTACAAGGTGCTTTACACAATTTTATTAGATAGCCACTATCTTGTCTTTCAGAAAAGAAAAAAAAAAGTGGTCAGACATAGATTAAAGAAAAAAACTAAAGGCAGGACTTATGCTATAAATACATTTTACTCCTATTATTTTTACATCTAATTTTTATTTTTTCAACAACATGTAAACAAAAAAAGTTGTTTTTAAAAATGTTGAGCCCTAAATTGTCTTCTACCCTCCTCTCCCCCCACTTTAAGAAGGCAAGCAATTTGATGTTGATTATACATATGCTGTCACACAAAACATTTCCATATTAGCCATGCTTTGAAAGAAAACACAGACGAAGAAAACAGGAATAATAAAGTAAAAAAAATGCTTTGATCTGCATTCAGACTCCTGTTCTTTCTCTGGAGGTGGATAGAATTTTTCATGATAAATCCTTTGTAATTGTCTTGGATCATTGTATTGCTGAGAATAGTTAATTCATTCACAGCTGATCATTGTGCAATATTGTGTTACAACGTTCTCCTGGTTCTGCTCGCTTAACTTTGCATCAGTTCATGTAATTTATGGCTATTAAAAATAGTATTTCCTTTCCCCTTTAAAAGCATGTACAGAACTGGGATGACTTCTACATATTACCTTTTTTTCTTTGTCTGATGCAATCATCACTATTAGATGGCTTCTCTCTAGAGCAGTTGATGTGTTCCTTGGTGGCCAAAGGTCAAAGGTCTTCCTCTGTAAGCCACATACCTTAGCAGTAATTCTAGCAGTGTTGAATAAAGTGGGAAAATCTACAAATTAAAAAACACACCATGGCTTGAGGTTAAGAAAACAAAACTTCTTTAAACAAAATTCTGACCTCTGAAAATAGAACAGCACCTCCATCCTCATCCTGCCCCCACACCTCCTCTGCAGCCACACACCTCACTCCCTTGAGTCAATGACTACTGTTTATTTGGATAGGGATTACTTGACTTCTTACTTCTGTGGGGGAAGGCAATAAAGTCATTTGGGAATGCTTGAAAATGGGGACAGCCGAGTGCAGATCTTCCATCCCTGGATTATATTTGCAAAGGGCAAGGTACCACAAAGAAACAGGCAAATATTTTGTATTTAACCCTAAACAGAAAAAAAGACTTTTCAGAGGTGTGCAGCAACAACTTCTTAACATATTGACATCACAAAGATATAGAACTGGAAACAGGAAGATAGTTGTTTATCGTGGGGGAGGAGGAAAAAGGAAGGAGCAATATTGCTGAATATTCAAGAGAATTACTGTTTTGAAGATTCATATAAAATCATTTTTCCTGTCTTTTATAAATATGGAAAGATACCCTCTCTCTCATGATTGTGGTGTTCATTATTTGAAGAATAAAACAAAATGAAAAACAATACTATTGAGGAGGAGGTAGTAGCAGTTGGTGGGCAGGAAAAATTCCCAAAAATAACAAAATGAATGACAGGCAACAGAGATGGATTGGGGGTTGTGGCAGGGAGGATTGGCCATCAGGACACACGGATTCCAGTCCCTGCTGGGCCACTGACTAGCTGTGCATCCTGAAGTAAAGGACTCCCTAGGCCTCAGATTTTTCCTCTGTTTGAGAAAGGGGTTACATGTAATACGAAAGGGGATTGGAGTCCATTATCTATAAGTTTCCTACCAACTTTAACATTCAATGACTATTAGCACCACAGCCCAGAGTCATAACATTAGCTCACTTTGAATGTAACTCACTGAATTTTTAAAAGGTCTTTTATTTATGAGTTCTTTCTATCCCATGAAGTTAGGTGGAACCATGGAAAAGAGCTCTGGAGTTAAGAGTCAGGAACATCTGAGTTCAAATCCAGACTCAGACAATTACTGACTCTACGACCCTGAGCAAGTCAGGTTAAAACCTCTCCTATCCTCAGTTTCCTTATCTGTGAAGTCAGGATCATAGTAGCACCTATTTCCTTGGGTTCTTATGAGGATCAAATGAAATAGCACATGCACAGTGATTTGCATACCTTAAAGTGCTATTTAAATGTTATTTATTATTATCATTCTCTTGAATTTAAATGCAGCATCCTTTTTAATAGCCAATACCTAATTTAATAGCTAATAGCAAGCAGATATGTATGTGTATGTATTTGTGTACAGAAGGGCAAGAAGGAGCACTAGAATGCCAGAGCTTGAGGCCACTGTGAAGCCGGGACCCTCTTCACAGTTCCAGGACAGAAAAGAGTGCTCACAGACCAGCGCATAGGCCAGGAGAATAGTAAACACACTTCTCTTTAGATAATACCACCTTGGAAGACTTGAAAACTTTCAAGTCTCTAGAAGTATCTCTGAAAATAGCTGCACAAAACCCCTGAAGCTTGTGACAATGTACCCTCCACCCTGGGAGCAGAGCTCTACTTTAGCAAAGAGTTAAAAGGAATAGAATGAAAAAAATAATAAAAACAACAGAAAAAAATTCTGACTTTTCATAGAAAGTTACTATGGTGACAATATCAAAACACACACTCAGAAGAAGACAGCAAAGTCAAAACTCCTACATCCAAAGCTTCAAAGAAAAATATGAATTGATATCAGGCCATGGAAGAATTCAAAAAGGATTCAAAAAATCAAGTAAGAGGTGTAGAGGAAAAATTGGGAAGAGAAATGAGAGTGATGCAAGAAAATCATGAAAAAAGAGTTAACAGCTTCATAAAAGAGATACAAAAATCCAACGAGGAGAAGAATGCCTTGAAAAGCAGAACTGGACAAATGGAAAAGGAGGCACAAAAATTCACTAAAGAAAAAATTCCTTAAAAATAGAATTGGTCAAATGGAAAAGGAAATACAAAATCTTTCTGAAGAAAATAATTGCTTAAAAATTGGAATTGAGCAAGTGGAAGCTAATGACTCTATGAGACATCAAGAAACAATCAAACAAAACTAAAAATGAAAGAAAAATGGAAGACCATGTGAAATATCTTATTGGAAAAAAAAAAAGCAAATGACCTGGAAAAGAGATCCAGGAGAGATAATTTAAAAATTATTGGACTTTCTGAAAACCATAATCAAAAAAAGAACCTAGACATTATCTGTCAAGAAATTACCCAGGGAAACTGCCTTGATATTCTGGGACCAGAGGATAAAATAGAAATTGAAAGAATCCACCAATCACCCTTGAAAGAGATCCCAAAATGAAAGCTCCCAATAATATTATACCAAAATTCCAGAGTTCCTAGCTCATGAAGAAAATATTGCAAGTGTCCAGAAAAAAAAAAAAACTATTCACGTATCATAAAGCCACAGTTAGGATAACACAAGATTTAGCAGCTTCTGCCTTAAAGAATCAGAGGACTTGGCATATGATATTCTAGAGGGTAAAGAAGCTAGGATTGCAACCAAGAATCACCTACCAGCAAATCTCAGCATAATCCTTCAGAGGGGAAGGTGGATATTCAATGAAATAGAGGGCTTTCAAGCATTCCTGATGAAAAACAAGAGCTGAGTAGAAAATTTGACTTCCAAATACAAGACTCAAGAGAAAAGTAAGAAAAGAAATAGGAAAAGTAATTCATAAGGGACTTAATAAGATTAAACTGTTTATATTACTACAAGGAAAGGTGGTACTCGTAAATCATAAGAACTTTATCATTATTAGGGCAATTAGAAGGAGTACATATAGACAAAGGGCACAGGTGAGTTGAATATGATGGGATGATATCTAAAAAAAATTAAATTAAAGGATCAGAAAGAGCAATATAGTGGGAGAAAGAGAAAGGGAGCAGTAGAATGGGGGTAATTATCTCATGTAAAAGAGGCAAAAAAGAGCTTTCTCAGTTGAAGGCAAGATGGGGAAGGTGGCAAGGAATGCTTGAACCTTACTCTTACTGGAATTGTTTCAAAGAGAGAGAAACATACATACTCAATTGGGTATAGAAATCTATCTTACCCTACAGGAAAGTAGTAGGAGAAAAAGAAAAGAGAAAGGAGGGGTGATCATAAAAGGAACAGTTGATTGGGGAAGTCAATAGTCAGAAGCAAAACACTCTTAAAGAGGCACAAGGGTAAAGGAGAGAGAGAATAGAATATAAAAAGAGGAAAATAAGATGGAGAGAAATACAGTTAGCAATCATAAGTGTGTAAAAATTTTTAATCAAGTTTCTCCCTCATCTCTCAAATGAATAGAGAAATGAGTCAAATTTAAAAAATAGAGCCATTTCCCAGTTTACAAATGATCAAAAAATATGAAGTCAGTTTTCAGATCAAGTATTCAAAGTTATCTATAGCTATATAAAAAATATTCTAAATCACTATTGATTGGAGATGCACAAATTAAAACAATACTGCCTCATATCTATTAGACTGGCTAATAGGACAGAAAATGGAAATGACAAATGTTGTAGGGGATGTGGGAAAATTGAGATACTAACACAATATTGGTGGAGTTGTGAACTGATTCATCTGTTATGTAGAGAAATTTGGAACTGTGTCCAAATATTTATCACAGCTCTTTTCTAGTGGCAAAGAATTGGAAATTTAGGGGATGTCCATCATTTGGGGAATGGATGAACAAGTTGTAGTATATGATTGTCATGGAATACTATCATGCTATAAGAAATGATGAGCTAGGTGCTCTCAGAAAAACCTGTACTTACATGAATTGAAGCAAAGTGAAATGATGGAGCCAGGAGAACATTGTATATAGTAATAGCAATATTGTAAGATGATCAACTGTGAATGAGCTAGCTATTTTCAGCAATACAGTTATTCAAGACAACTCTGAAGGACTTATGATGAAAAATGCCATCTATCCCCAGAGAAAGAACTGATAGAATCTGAATACTGATAGAAGCATGCTTTATTTACTTTATTTTTCTTGGGGTTTTACTTTGGCCTGTGTTTTCTTTCACAACATGATTAATATGGAAATATGGTTTTCATGGCTACACATGCATAACCTCTATAACACTATGTGCCTTCTCAGTAGGAGTGGGGTGGTCAGGGAGGGAGAAAATTTGGAACTCAATTAAAAAATGATTGTTGAAAATTGTTTTTATATGTAATTGAAGAAAAATAAAATACTAAAAAAATATCATTTAAGCCTCACAACAACACACAAGGTAGTTGCTATTATTCCCATTTTACCAATTCAGACAGTTGGGTGGTGCAGTGGATAGAGCACTGAGTCTGTAGTCAGGAAGATAGGAGCTCAAATCCAACCTCAGACACTGATTATATGTATGAGACTGAGCAAGTCACATGGCTTCAGTCTCTCACCCTACCTTAAATATAAATTTAAGATAATAGCAGAGAGACCAACCACCAGGCTATTTTAATAATCCGGGCATGAGTTGTTGAGGGTCTACACCAGTATGATTATAGTATTAGAACAGACATGTATGAGAGACGTTATGAAAGTAAAGTTGACATTATCTGGCAATGCATTGGCTAAGGGATAAGTTTAGAGAGTGAGAAGGAAAGGCTATTGTGAGCCTGGGTAATTGGGAAGATGGTGGTACCCTTTACAGTAAGAACAAAGGTAGGAAGAGTGGAGGACTGAAGGGAGGAAATAACAACTTCAATTTGGACATGTTGAATTCATGATGCATAAGGGACGTCCAGTTGGATATGTCCAAGATGTAGTTGAAATGTAGCACTTGAAGTTAGGAGAAAGGTTAGGGCTGGATAAGTAGGTATGGTAGCCATCAGAATTGAGACAATAATTGACTATCAGGGAGCTGATGATATCACCAAGTGAAATAATTGTACAAAGAAGAGAAGAGTGTCCAGGACAGAACCATGGGAGATATCTATATTTTAGTGGAAATGACTTGGATGAAATACCCTCAAAGGAGACTGAGGCTGGTAAAATGTGAAGAGTGCTACTTCTATAATCAGAAGACTTGGGTTTGAATCCTGCCCTTGACACTTATTACACGTGACCTTGAACAAGGTACTTAGTTTCCTTGGACTTCAGTTTCTTCATCTGTAAAATGATGGAGTTAGACTACATGGGCTCTGAGTTTCCTTTCAGTTCTAGAGTTTTGATCCTATGATCCTTTCCATATTTGCCGCAACTCTTTTATCTGTGTACAATTATTTGAATAATGAGCCATCAATAAATGGATTTATCCTCACTGTTTGTTTAACCACCTCACTTGGACTACGCCCATACCCAGAGCTCTCTTGGGTAATGATTTACAATTCTTTACTCTTTGTGTTGCCATTCACGTGGCTTAGTTCACTGCCTGGCACTCTGTTTATGCTTAATAAATGGTAACTTAATTCTATCCCATCCTGTCTAACCTGGGACCTTCTGTGGAGTGTGAGAACAGAGCCTGGTTTGGGTTTGTTGGTTTTAGGTTTTAATTATGGAAGCTCTCTCTTGTTCTTTCCCTTGCCTCCATACATTTCTCTTCTCTCAGAGGACTTTCTTCTCTGGGCTTAAATTCACATAATTATTGTTTAAAGACCAAAAAATGGATGAGAAAAAATGTCAGTGTTAAATTGGATTACCTAAACATTGTATAATATAGCCAGACCTTTGCTGATTGTTGGAGGATACTAAACTGGGGCATTAAACATCCAACTCAGCCGTACTATATCTTCTTAGAATGTGTACTAATTGTATTGTATTTATGGATTAATTAAGAAAATATTACATCCTTGCTATCTGCAAAAGTATATATTATTTATTATTATATTATTTATAAAATGCATTGTGCTATTTGGTTAACTCCTTAATTTTCATATTCTGTAAAGATCCCTAATTGCTTTAATTTCTTTTGGTTATGGGGGTCTAATGAAATAATAGATGTAAAAGTGCTTGACAAAATGTTAACAGCTATATAAATATCAGCTAGTTATTGCAATTGTTGATTATTAATTATAATTTTAATAATAAAACAAAAATGAGTTTTAAAAGTATGTCCTAAAATGTGCAGATGGAAGCATCCATTGGTTTATGTATTGGGAAGAAAGGGGAAGAATTCCTTCCCTCCTCCCCTCTTAGAAATTATCTTATTCATCACTCTCTTACATAGATGAAGAGGAGAAAATGCTAGAATCCAATTTCAGAGAGGAATGAAGGAGGTTTTTGCTCTTCCATTGCTTTCAGAAGATATGTGAAGCAAGGCAGAAGATGAGTGAGAAAAAAGAGAAATAGATAACCAATTTCCCTAAACTCCTTCCATTCTTCTCAAATAAGCTAGTCATTTGTAAGATCCTGCATATTTAAAAAAAATAGAAACTTTGATATAATAAATGCTTGGTCTGACCTACTTAAGTTAAAAAGAATTTTAGAACTCATTTTATACTTTTTGAAAGTATTAACTAAATACATTATTAAGTAATGTGAACCATTTCATTCTTTTGCCCACATAGTTTGCAAATAAATTTCATTGGCATACTTTATTTTTATATCATCAGTATTTGCCAATATATCCCACCCTTCTCTTCATCCCAGAAAGTCATCCCTTATAACAAGGAATAAAACAAGCAGTTAGAAAATGTAGTAAAATAAAGCCAACTAACAAATAAAAAAGTCTAACACTACTTAAAATGTTCCACTTCCATAAATTACATGGTTTTGTAAAGAAAATAGGAAGGTATATTTGGATAATTTTTCTCTGGAACCAAGATTGGTCATCATAATACAATTTTATTCAGTTTTGAATCATAATTCTTTCTCTTTACATGACTATAGTCATGACATACTACTTTTTGTGGTTCTGAATTTTCTGCAAGGAATAACAGAATAAAGATGACTGCCAAGATAAGTGAGGATATATGAAGAGAGCATCTAATAACCCTTGCTTCATTCATGTCACATGACCCAAATAAACTACATCCTCAAGTCCTAAAAGTGTTTGGAGATACATATTTGAAAGATTTGAAAAATGGAAGAAGTAATATATTATAGGATAGCAAATACCATGATTATTTTTCTGTCATTTTATTTTTATTCCCAATTACATGTAAACATTTTAAAAGTTTTTTTTAAGTTTTGAGTGCCAAATTCTCTCATTCTCTCCATTCCCTCACCCCTTCTTGAAAAGGCAAACAATTTGACATAGATTATGCATGTGAAGTCGTGGAAAACACTATTTCCATATTCAACATTTTGCAAAAAAAACCAGATAAAAACAATAAGAAAAATAGATTTTTTTAAAAAAAAGTTTGCTTTGATCTGCATTCACACTCCATCAGTTCTTTCTCTGGAGGTGGATAGCTTTTCTGTCACGAGTTCTTTGGAATTGTATTGGATCATTGTATTGTTGAGAAGAGCTAAGTCATTCACAGCTGATCATCATACAATATTGCCATAATTGTGTGCAATCTTCACCTGACTCTGTTCACTTCATTTTGCATCATTTCATATAAGTCTTCCCAGATTTTTCTGAAACCATTCTGCTTGTCATTTCTTATAGCACTATAGTATTTCATCACAATCATATGCCACAACTTGTTCAGCCATTCCCCAACTGATGGGCATCCTTTCAATTTCTAATTCTTCGCCACCACAGAAAGAGCTGCTATAAATAGTTTTGTACATGTGGGTCATTTTCCATATTTTATGACCTCTTTGGGATATAGATCTAGTAGTGGTATTGCTGGGTCAAAAGGTATGCAACGTTTTATAACCCTTCGGTGAGAGTTCCAAACTGCTCTCCAGTATAGTTGAATCATTTCACAACTTCGACAGGGCATTAGTGTCCCATTTTCCCCTCATCCCTTCCAACATTTATCATTTTCCTTTTCTGTCATATTAGCCAATCTGATAAGTATAAGGTAGGGGGTGGGTAACCTGCATCCTTGAGTCCACATGTGGCCCTCTAGGTCCTAAAGTGTGGCTTTTTGACTGAATCTGAACTTCACAGAACAAATCCTTTTATTGAGGTGATTTGTTCCACGAAGCTTGATGCTATAGGATCCCAGTATCATTTGTCTTCTTGTTAAATCATTTCAATATTTTATGGGATAAATAGCTGCAGTATAAGATAAAAGTGGTAATGTGATATGAGGAGAGGTTCCATCTACTACCTTAATCCCTGGATTCCATACTTGGTAAAAATAAGAAATGAAAATTTGATTCCCTCTCTAGAGCTGGGTTCTCATCTTCATCTTCTTCATCATCTTCTTGTTGTTCTTCTTGTTCTTTTTCTTGTTCATCTTGTTCTTGTTCTTCTGCAAATAGTATTTTATTTTTTCTAATTACATGTACAAATAGTTTTCAACGTTCATTTTTATAAGATTTTGAGTTCCGATTTTTTTCTCTTCCTCTCTTCCCCCCTCAAGATGGCAAGCAATCTGATATAGGTTATACATGTGTAATCATGTAAACATATTTTCACATTAGTCATGTTGTGAAAGAAGAAAAAGGAAAAACCATAAAAAAGTGAACATAGTATGCTTCAATCTGCATTCAGATGTCATAGCTCTTTTTCTAGAGGTGGATAGTATTTTTCATCATGAATCTTTTAGAATTGTCTTGGATCGTTGCATTGCTAAGAAGAGCTAAGTCAATCATAATTGATCATTGCACATTGTTGCTGTTAATGTGTACAATATTCTCCCAGTTTTGTTCGCTTCACTCAGCATCAGTTCATGTAAGTCTTTCCAGGTTTTTCTGAAATCTGCCTCCTCATCGTTTCTTATAGCACGATAGTATTCCATTACATTCATAAACCACAATTTGTTCAGCCATTCCCCAATTGATGGGCATTTCCTAACTTTCCAATTCTTTGCCAACACAAAAAAAGAAGCTATAAATATATTTTGTACATGTAAGTCCTTCCCCTCCCCCCCCTTTTTTTTACCATATCTTTGGGATACAGACCTAGTAGTGGTATTGCTTGATCAAAGGGTATGCACAGTTATGTTGCCCTTTGGGCATGGTTCTAAATGGAAGAGCTGGCTTCTTCTTGCAAAAAAAAAAGTTGAATTTCATTTCCTATAAATATGGGTAAAAGGAGAGAATTCAGAATGACTTGAATAGAGTATGTTTAATGGACAGGCTGATTCATTTTCTAGAAAAGGAAGTAAATGGCATCAAGGAATGCCATCTCACACTTCATGTTATCAAGGAGAAAGACAGCTTCATTTCATGAATCTTCATTCTTTCCAGGATCCACTTTTAACCATGTGGACTTCCTCCTTTGTATCACAGAAACCTTCTCATCTTGGAAGTTCACTCTGTTCTTATAGTCCTTTCTTCTGATTCATCACCAGAACTTCCATTTTAAGGAAAGTAACAAACCAGTCATGTCTTCATCTCTTTTTAGGCTCAACTCCTGATTCTCTGAAATTTCTGCACCATGAGCTCTCCTCAGTATCTTCTCCCTTACTCCCCTCCCCTCCCTGCTTTTCAGCTCCCTTTTATGTGTTGGCTTTTCCCATTGGAATGTAAGCTTCTTGAAGAAAGGTACTTTCTCTCTGCTTGTATTTATATTCCCAGTACTTAACACAGTGCCCAGCAACATAGTAAGTACTGGTTGACTTGACTTAGATGGAAGAAGGACTTGAATGTGAAAACAAAAGTTCTCAAAAGCTAGAATGGCATCAGGAATTTGGAAGGAAAAAGAATGTAACAGAGATAAGGAAGGAGAGAACTACCATTGAATATTTGGATCTAAGTAATTGAAGACTCTTTTTCAAAGAAGAGGTATCTGTACCTCAAAACAGGAAATAAATGCTTGCCTTCCAAGGAATTGTTATGAGAAGATGTGACAAAGTTGCTAGGATATTGGATTTGGAACTAGAAGACCTGAGTTTGAATCCTGACTTAATGGTTGTGTGATCTTGGACAATTCACTTAATTTTTTAGAGGCTCAGTTTTCTGAAGATAATAATGCTACCTGTCTCAGAGTTTTGAGGAAAGTGCTTTGTAAACATCAAAACACTATGGAAATGTAACCTAAACATATCTCCATCAGTGCTGAGAGGTAAGAAATAATCCAATAAGCATCACAGCCATAAATGAATAGTGCATACTGTTGATACAATAGGTTATTTGAAAATGATCTGGAGGTTTTAGTACACCTCTAAATCAACATTGAGTCAGCAAAGTGATGTCAGACAAAAAGCACATGTAAATGTACACACGCACACACACACACACATACACATACACATACACATACACACACACACACACACATCCCAGTTCCAGAAATTATAAACTATGTTGTATATAGTATTCATGAAACCTGACTCTTGTTTTTGTCTAAAGATTACTTTAAAGCCAAACTGTTTTCACTTCCTTTTCCTGAGGTGATTTTGGATTGGAGGTAAAAGTTTGTTTCTACATGGATGATTCTCCTCTACATTTCCTTCATCCCTCTGCATACTTCATAACTGACTTATACCTGTAGATCCCTTCAAGAAGTCATATTCAGAAGTGCCATTCAACTACCAGCAGAAAATGTAAATACATGAATTCTACAATATGATTTCACTCCTGTTGATGTTTAGCCTTCATTTTTGAAGAAAAGGACTATAAAATCACAGGTGACATCTTGACTTGTGTATGAATTGGATTTAAGTGAGGTAGAGTTATGCAGAGTCATCAACCTCACTCTCTCTTCCAGAGTCATCGAAATTGAGTGGCAGGACAAAAGTCAAGATGACTTAATGTCCTGGGATGCAGTGGATGAACTTGGCATCTTTAATGCCTGACCAAGTTCTACGCACTCCATAGTACCTGCTTCAGCAACTTTCATGGCCATTGGAACAATTTTCTTTTCATCTGCCCATTCCACCAGGGGATATCTTCCCATGCTTAGGATACACACCTTCGCCTTTCCTCACCAACTGGTTTGAAGCCTGTTAGTTACTTTCAACCTGGTGTAGCCCAACTACCAAAATGGTTTAATGGGGTGTGGCCACTATGCATGCTACAGCTTCTTGATTTCATTCCTACCACTTTGTTTAAGAAAAAAATATGACAACTCCTCTTTTTGGTTCTGTATTTGTTAAAGTAAGGCCTTATTGCATCTCTTTCTCTCTCTCTCTCTCTCTCTCTCTCTCTCTCTCTCTCTCTCTCTCTCTCTCTCTCTCTCTCTCTGTCTCTCTTTCTTTCTCTCTCTCTCTCCCCTCCCCTTTTAATGCTATCTGAACAAAAATCATAGAACACAATTCATGCTAAAGAGTTAAAATTGTGAATGACTCAAAGGGGAATGGAAATATGTGCTGAGTATAACTTCTTTTCATTCACATGCATGATTTGAATCTGCTTCTTTCTGCCTCAAAACCCAGCACTCTATCCACTATATCATGATTGCTCTTGATCATGAATAGACAAAACTTTGGGAAGCCCCTTATAAGTCCCTTATAAGACACTTCTTTTTATTAAAGATCATCTAGTTTGTCTCTTGCCCACATGAAAAAGATTAACAAACTGAGACCCAGTAAAGAGATTTACTCAACATTATACAGGCAATGAGTCAGGTTTTCGACTCAGACACTTTGACTACAAAGATAATATTCTTTCCGTTATACCAAGGTAAGGCCTGAGTTTCTACCTCTGTAAAATGAGGGGAGTGTAAATAGTCTAGAGTACTGACTCTACTAAAATCATACTTCTGATCAATAATTTTTAGACCATTTTTTCATATGACTATAAATTGTTTTGATTTCTTTATTGGACAACATCCTGTTCATATTCTCTGACCATTTATCAATCGGTGGATGGCTTGTATTGTTATAGATTTGACAAAGTTCCTTGTATATTTTAAATATGACCATCTGCATCCAAAGAAAGAACCGATAAATAGAGGTATATTGAGAATAATTTTACTTATATGCCTATTTGTATCCAATGGTTGTCATCTCTAGGGTAAGGGGGGAAGGGAAAAAGGGAAAAAATAAATTTACATGATAACTTTATTATATATTTAAATGGAATAGCAAATTGTACAGAATATATTTGCAGTTGCATGTTCAATCATCTCATTTATTATATACTGTGATGTAAATACTTGTTTTTTCCATAAATTAAAAATAAAATTTAAAAAATCATACTTCTGACACTCACGAACCTAATATCTTTGAACCATGGCTTCATCATCTGTAAAAATGAAGCAGGTAAATTCGATGATTTTTCAGGTCTTTCCCAGCTCCAAATCTATGACCTTCTTATTCTATGTAGATGATATTTCTATGTTTTTTTAAAATTTTACGAGAACTCTGTTGTTTGATCTCTTTTTTTGCAATTTTCACTGTTGCTCTGTTTCCCATAACAATAATAATATCATATTCCCATAAAAAGAAGCTTCATTTCCTTATAGACCAGATGACTCTTTCCACAAGAATGTTCCAGCATTCTGTGATAAAACTGTGCCAAGTTATCAGAAGATAGAGGTTTGGGGACAATATGGAAAGAAAGAACAGGATCCATCAGTCAATCATTCAGTCAGTCAGTGAACAAGTATGCCTTATGTTCTTACTATGTGTCAGGCACTATACTAACTATTAGAGATACAAAGAGAGGAAAAACAAAACAAACCAACCAAACAAACAAACAAAAAAACTTGTTCCCTGGCCTCAAGGAGTTCACATTTTAATGGGGGAGGGCACAATATCTGTGATAGGACAAGTATTTTCCTAATGAAACTTCCTTCAGCTCGAGCTTCAACTCCATCTACTCTAATAAAACTTTCTTGTCAAGAGACATAAAAAGTCCCAGTAGCATGTAGTCAGCACCTCTCAGACTTGATGGGTCCTTGAGACCGATGAGTCACAATGCCCTCATGCATTTGCAGATGGATATTTAGCCTGCTAAATGCTGCTGTTATTGCGTATTCTTATTGGGTTAAGGTAAAGTAAATCTCTTTTGCTCAAGTGACTTGTGAGTGCCTCATTTTGTCTCAACATCAAATCTGAATTCAATTTACATGAAATGATGAGATCAGGAGCAATATTGTAAGGAGCTAAGAAGAGACTGAGAGGAAGCAAAGTGGAAGTACCTGTCATAGACAGCATTTTCATGGAGTTTATCCATAAAGGGCAGGCAAGATATAAAATAATAGTTAGCAAGGACAGATTTAGTATCTACATGAATTAAAATCATGAGAGATAAAGCAGAGATGTCAAACTAATACTTTTTAAAGGACCTAAGAGGTGGGTATTAGTATATTACAAATTGGTGGCAGATAAAGGAAGCCCCTATAGTTTTCCAAGTGGATGGAACTTGGCATTGAAGGAATCTTCATCATCATCATCATCAACAACAACAGCAGCAAACAACGATATAGCAGTATTTAGAAACCTGAAGGGGGCACCAGTGACTAGAGAGTGGGTCTCACCAGTGAACAAAAAATGTGGGTTCAAAGGGTGCTGGGAGCCTGTTTCCTTTAAAGTCATAATTGTCTGCCTACTTTGTGCTCAATGGACTTATATCTTTGGAGATATTTAGGAAATGGTTATCAAGAGACATATAATAAGACAATGTACATGAAATCCTTTAGGAGCTAGAAAGTGGTTGAATATCAAATGTTATCATATCTATTGTGACATGCTTGGTGTGTTATTTTTCATTTATATGAAATTTGGAAGTTGGGAAAATAAATATTTTTACAACTGCATTTTTTCAACGGAGACATTTCAGAATACATATCATAGATAGGTAATATTCATTTCTTTCTTTTGCCAACTGGAAAGGTAAGTGGTATATAGAGGTATTAGTATTTAAGATGACTTAAGTTGTTTTTTTTTTATTACAGACTGGTTTTAATAAAGAAGTAGCTTTAAAAATTAGATTATGTTCCTTCCAAGACTGAACTGTATGAGAAAATAGTTACCAGGGAGGACCCAAAGGACTTAATTAAAGTCAGAAGCAGACAAAGCAAAGTAAATTGTGTTTGACACAAAAGTCTACAATCAACATACTAGGCTTCTTTCAGGGAATTCAAAATCCTAGTCCAGCTGAGATTGTTGTAAGAAAGTCTAGGACACAGGGCAAAATAGTTTTATCTGTAGTTAATCTTCCTCTTACCCACATGGCTTTGGTCACAGTTTATAATAGCTCAAAATTAATAAATCTAATTTATAGATTCTGTGTTTACTAGAAGGAGAAAGTTGGGGTTAAAGGGAACTCCTCATGGTCTTCCCCTGGAGAATATCTCAGGTTCAGACCAAAACTAGGGAAAGTAGTCAGTTAAAAGCCTGGAAAGGATTTCCAGTGACCAGGGTCCTGAGTTTATTTGTGGAAAAATATATGTAATTATAAAAGACCAATCACCTCCTTGGTTCTTCACAGTCTTTCCACAACTTTGGATTCAACTACTCTGTGATTAAGAAAGATATTAGGCTTAATAATGCTTGTTGACCCAAGAAGACAAGAGCATAGTGAAAGGACTGATTAACTGTAGAGACTGCTCACAAGTGATCAACAGCTAAGCTGGGATTCAAAACAAGTTCTACTTATTGTGCAATCACTCTTCTTGTCACTACAACATGCCCCCTTTCCTCTTGTCCTCTGTGAACTTCAAATTCCTTATGTGTAAAATGGTAATATAAAAGTTTATGTAGCATGATGATCTTGGAGTCAGAGACACAGGTTCAAGGAGCACTTGATGATTTTGGACAAGTCACTTCATCTCTGAGTGAGCCAGGTAACTCTCGAAGACCATAAAATGTGGATGAGATGCAAAACTGCATTAGTGGAAGGATTCGTCCTACTAATGAAAACTCAAATCCCCACCAAAAAAAAAAATAGGAGAAAGGGGAAGAGAAGGGAATAATAATACTTGTACTACATATGCCATGGGATTAATCCAGCAAGCATTTATTAAAAACCATGAACCATGTACTGCTCTGTGCTAGAAATACAAAAGCAAAAATGAGATAGTCAGTGCCTTCCCTAAAGGACCTCACATTAAATTTGGGGAAACAAAATATATATATATATATATATATAGTAAATATAAAATACATATAGTAAATATAAAATATTTGCAAAATAAATTCCTTATAGATATTTAGGTTGTACAGATAATCCTTTGTGCATATATTATGCTTGTTGTACCAAGACTCCCATCACTGCAGAATATTTGTAAGACACTGCCAATTATAAAGTTTACCCCAACCATCCACATGAGAAAATCCAAGTGGATGGAGGCTTAATCAGTTCAAAAGCATTTATTAAATGTTGATGATTGAAGAAGCTAGGTGGCCAGGTAGATAGAGTTTTGGCTTAGGAGTCAGAAAGTTCTGAGTTCAAATTGTGCCTTAGAGGTACTTACTTAGCAACCCAGGGCACATTATATATCCTCTCAGGCTCAGTTTTTTCATCTATAAAATGGGGACAATAAAAGCATCAACCTTAATGACTGTTAGCTAAACAATTCCTACTTTCAGAAAGCTTGTATTGGAACTGGGGTAAATACATGTATATATTTAAATGTACACACACATGCACATACATATGTACATATATATGTGTGTGTGTATCTCTTTCTCTCTCTAATTTACTGCATGTAGAAAACATAAAAGGAAACATTTTTAGAGTCACGCAGATGGCGCATAGGATAGAGTGTAGGGTTTGGAGTCAGGAAGTCCTGAGTACCAATTCAGCAACAGAAATTTACCAGCTATGTCACCCTAGGCAAATCACAACCTCTGCCTCAGTTCCCTCAAATATAAATTGGAAATAATAATAATAGCACCTCCCTCACAAGATTGTCATTAGGATCAAGTGAGATAATATTTGTAAAGCACCTAGTACTTAGTACTTATTCCCTTTCCCATATGTTGAATAAATGTGTATATGTATGTATGTAGTTGTATGTGTCTATACATATATACACACACACACACACATATAATACACATACATTATAAATGTCCACAAACAACCTATATCTGCATACATGTATTATGTAAATATATGCATTGTATATATACATGCTTTCTGCTGGATGCAAGGAGAGGGAGAGAGAGAGGGAGAGAGAGAGACAGAGAGAGAGAGAGAGAGACAGAGAGACAGAGAGACAGAGAGAGACAGAGAGAGAGAGAGATGCTGCAGAATTGAGTGGTAAAATGGACTTAGATTGCTTTTGGGAAATTGTAATATCCTTTTATGATACTCAACTTCTCCCTAAAGTAGGGCCTATTTTTTGAATACCAATATTATATGATGTTGTATAAATGTACTTTTGGAATAACATTCTTTCTGACCTAAAGTTTAAAATGTGTGTCACTTCAAAAGATAATGGAGCATTACATAAAGTTTTAAGCAAGGAAACAACATATTAAAAATAAGGAAGTATAAAAGAAAAATAACTAGAATAAAGGACATCAAAGAAATGTACTTTCAAACAAAAGGAGGTATTTATTTCTCCAGGACAAACAGAATGGATAAACCATTTGCTTTAATTGCATTCCTGAAATATCAAGGAAGGGGCCCAATCACACAGGTTGAACATCCCATGATGAATTTATTGGAGGACACAGACAAGAGCTACACAAGATGCTGTTTGCATCATTGGTGGAGATATCTATATTGATGTGTTCAGACATCCATTTGGGTTCTAAGATCACACACAAAAACAAAGTCTTACTTAATGACTTAAATTGAAATTACTGAATGTATTTAGCTTGAGAAGAGAGCACACAACGAGAACTTAATAACTGTCTTCAAGTATTTAATGGGATACCATGTAAAGGAAGGATTAGATTTGTTTTGTTTGACCCTGCATGGCAAAACCAAGAATAATTGAGGGAAATTTCAAGAAAGTCAATTGTCTTTTTGAAAAAAAAATTAATTTTAACATTCTTTTCCTTTTAAACTAAGTTCCAAATTCTCACCCTCCTTTTCCTCACCCACTGACAAGTCAAACAAAATTACATCAAACATACATGTAAAATCATGTAGAACATATTTCTATGTTAGCCACATCACAAAAAATGAAAATAAAGAAAAAAATGAAAGTGAGAAAATTTATTCTCTAGTTTGCACTTAGAGTTCATCATTTCTCTCCTTGGAGGTGGATGGCATTTTTTCAATATGAGTCCTTTGGAAGTGACTTGTATCGTTGTATTGACTAGAGTAGCCAAGTCTTTCACAGTTGGTCATCATTACAACATTGCTGTTTTTGTGCAAATGATAGTCACACTTCACTTTGCATCAAATCGTATAGGTCTTGCCATGTTGGTTGTTGTTGTTCTGAAATCACATGCCTCATCCTTTCTATAGTACAATCCATCTCAATCACATGACACAACTTGTTCAGCCCATCTCCAATTGATGTCTATGCCTTCAGATTCTAATTATCTGTCACCACAAAAAAAAAAGCTCCTATTAATATTTTTGTACATATAGGTCCTTTTCCTTTTCTCTAGTACTAGTTTTGCTGGGTCAAAGGGCATGCACAGTTTTATAGCCTTTGGGGCATAGTTCATAAACCCACCAAAAGTTTATTATTTTCCTATTTTTTCTATTTTTCCTATTTCAACCATCTCCTTCGGCATTTGTCATTTTTGATAGGTGAGGTGGAACCTCAGAATTGTTTTAATTTACATTTTAAATCAGTAGTTATTTAGAGCATTTTTATATGTTTGAATATACCTCTGATTTCTTCTTATCAAAACTACCTGTTCATTATCTTTTGACCATTTATCAATTAAAGGATAGCTCATATATATTATATATGTAACATATATAATATATATTTAACTCAGTTCCTTGTGTATTTGAGAAATAATGTCTTTATCAGAGAAAATTGCTGTAATTTTTAAAAAAAAATATTACTTCACTGTCTATGATACCTGTTAGTCTAATGTAGTTTCCAGGATTATCTCTTTTAATTAGATCTATTTTTTTTTTGAGTTTGCTTTGTCTGAGAGCACAATTGCTACCACTGCCTTTTTTTTTAAATTCAACTAAAGCATAATAGATTCTACTCCAGCCCTTTATTTTCACTCTATGTATGTCTTTTTGTTTCAAGTGCATCTTTTGTAAACAATATGGTGTTAGATTTTAGTTTCTAATCCATTCTGCTATATGCTTGCATCTTATGAGTGATCTGATCTCTTTAACATTCACAGTTATGTTCCCTCCATCCTATTTTATTTTATTTTCTCTCTCTTTTTATTATGGCCATGTTCAAAAGTCTGTTTTCCTTTTTCCCACCTCTTTCCCTTTTGTCATTCTCCCTCCCCATGTCTCTTATCCCCTTCTGCTTCTATTTTGTGCTCCAATTTCCCTATTGGGTAGGGGATATTTCTATACTCAACTCTCTCCCTCTCTCTCCATCAGTGTCTTTGTATTTTTCCCTCTTTGAACCAATTCCAATATGAGTGAAATTCAAGCATTGCCCATCATCTCCCCATTCCTCATTTTCCTTTTCACTATAAAAGCTCTTGTTCTAAGTGAGAAAATTTTCTTCACTCCACTTCTCTCTTTACCCTTCTCCCAGTATATTCTTCTTTTTTTTTTCATTTTTTTTGTGATCATCCCAACGCGTGCCTTATGTCTATGTGGACTCCTTCTAATTGCCCTAATAATAATACAATTCTTCAGTGTTACATGTATCATCTTCTCATATAGAAATATTAACAGTTTAACTTTATTAAGTCTCTCATGATTACTCTTTCATGTTTACCTGTTTATGCTTCTTTGAGTCTTGCATTCAAATATTAAATTTTCTATTCAGTTCTGATCTTTTCATCAGGAGTACTTGAAAGTCCTTTATTTCATTAAATACCCATTTTCCTTCCGAAGGATTATACTTAGTTTTGCTGGGTAAGTTGTTTTTTTTTTTTATTGTAATCCTAGCCAATCTTGGTCAAAAATATCTCTGTGGTTGTTTTTATTCATTTTTAAAACATGCTTGCCATGGGCTGAAGTAATTTCTATCATTTCCTTCCTCTTTTTCACAAGGAAATATTCATTTTTCTACAGCTGTATTAGGGTGATGGGCCCTGTATCTTTCTAATGTATATCTTCTTTTGAATAAAGGATACTTTCCAGAATGATCCACATTCTACTTCTGAATATGTACATTCAGAATATTACGTAGATATAAATTACACTAAGAAGATATTCTTCTCATTCATGCTATTTTCAAAATTCCTGTAACTTAATGGATTCAAATATTTATGATATATTTCTGCTCAAAGTGTCTTGCCTGGAGGAGGCAAAGATATTTTAAGGATTGTTTGGTCCACTGGCTCAATTCAACTTCTGAATTTTAACCTGAAGATTTCTGTCTCTGTCTTTGGTGTATATTAATAATTTAACACTTAATGAATCTAAATGACATTTTGATAACACTGATGGAAGATGTTTTGATTCAACTCCCTCTATAATTTGGGAGCCATAGTATTATTTAGTAAGGATATTAATAAATTCAAATTGAGGTAGAACCATAGTAGGCTTCAACTGTCTTCCTGAAGAGTGCCACATTTCATATGATTATTTTGTTTACATTATTATGTTGGTAACGTATTTTAAACAAAGATCAGTTTTTGCTGTAGACAACAAACACTGCTTCTACTGTTCTCACACTACCTGGGTCAGTCAATTTTGCACATTTTCAGTACATGAATAAACAATAAGTATCTAATTGGGCCAAAGGCTTTGTGATACAGAGCATAAGCAGGAAAAAATTTATGAGACTTTTGAAGGGCAGCATGTTCAATAATTACTAACTTGATGAGTTCTTTCTTACTTTTTATATTTCTAGGGATTTTTTGACATACTCCTTTGTTTTGTTTTGTTTTTTTCATCAACCAAAATATTGTTTGCCTGAAAATGGGTACATTTTTTGAATGAAATTTAAGCTACAAATTCTGTGTATGAAGTATGTAAATTCCTAATTGGCCCATATTTTGAGGAATCACTGATGGACTCTCCATCATTATTGTTGATGTTGTTGCTGTTATCTCATCCATTTCAACTTTCTGATAGACTTCAGAAAAATCAATTTCCATACTCTCCTTTGTATTCATTTTTCTTATTATTTTCATTGTTAATAGAATACCATGCTAAAGGACCATTTAGATTACATATTGAAAATGTTCCCTAAACATTTTTCTCATGGTCTTTCATCATTCCTATTATTTCCTCCACCAATGATATTTTGATACAATAGGCATTTATCATGTGCCAACTAGGTGCCAACAGTTGCCAGACCTGTTAATTTCCAATTACGTAGCTTATTAGCCATTAACCGAAAGGAACATGAGTGGTATTATATTTATGTTGCCTATTGTATAGTGTTTTATTTGAAGCCTTTTGTCCTTGCAAGACTCCTTTCTCACAATGTTAACATGGAAAATTCATTTATTCCCAGATTGTAGGAGATTAGAGAAATGACTCACTCTTAAGGTGATGGTCTGGAATCACAGACATTTAGCACCTCCCATATGACTGCTCTCTGATCTCTATTTCACTTGTAGGAAACTATAAAAATTACTATACATGAAAGATGAAGCTGAAAGAAGAGTTTTTTTTTTCTTACTGGTATAATGGGCCACTCTAGTATCACTTACGGGTAAGTCTCACTAAAATTTTCATTTGTGAATTGGCTATAGAGATGGATCAAAACAGTTAAACTATGGAGACAATCTCTATTTTTATCTCCCTGAAGAAACGTTAAAATATTTCAGGGTAGGGGAAGAGTAAAGGAATACCACCCATTAATGCTGGCTAATATGACTGCGAAGCCATGAGTTGGATGCATGCCCTGTGCTGAAATTAGGCAATTGTGTTTGCTGGCCAACCTCATTTTAAATGAGAGTTGTTCTTCCCCTAAGGGAAGAATATATGAATGGTAATCATCTTTTCATTATGAAGTTACAGGTTTTATATCCTCTGAATCCCTAAACTAAGCATTCCAGGGGCCTGAAACAGAGGGGACTAACTTTAAATATGCTTTTTAAAAATGTGCCGTCTGCTATTTTACCCCATTCAACAACTGTTAATGCAGCCAGTAATCTTTGATGATGCCAGTCTGTGAAAGGAATTGTGAAACGAGTAATAAATCAGAAGAAATACTGATTTCTCCTCTCCATCCTAACTTTCCTTGTTTTATTTTCATGCACTTTTAAAAAATTCTATTTCTAGATATTGCATCCTGGTTTCTTGAGCATGGTCCATAGACCTACAAGGGGCTAAGGCTGAATGCTATAAATAAGGAAGATGTCAGAATATTAGACATTTCGTTTGGCTCTATTCATCCCCAGAATGCTCAGTTAATCACATTGAACTTGATGTCTCAGATTAAATGTAATATAAAACAAACTCCAATCATGTCTACATTACCAGTTAGTCAGTAAACATTTATCCTGTGCCTACTGAATTTCCACTGGGCTAAGTACTGGAGATACAAAGAAAAGTAAAAGACTATGAGATCCTGCTCTCCAGGATCTCATAGTCTAATGGCAGAGACAACATGTGAATGCCTATTACAAACCAGCTATATGTAGGATAAATTGACAATAATGGAGGGAAGGCACTAGTATTGAGGGAGATCAGGAAAGGTGTCCTGTAGAAAGTGGGATTTTGGCTGGGACTTAGAAGAGGGAAATCAGGAGGCAGAGATGAGGATGGAGAGAATTCCAGGCCAGGGGTACAGTCAGTGAAAATGCTTGGAATCTGGAGATAGACTGTCTTCTTTGATGAATAGCATGAGGCCAGGGTCACTGGATCATAGTGCGTGTGGGGGAGGGAGGGTATAATGTATAAGAAGATTGAAAGGGAAGATAGTTTAGAGAGTCACTGGAGTTTGTTGAGTAGGTGAGGGGTGTGCATCCCATTGTCCTAACTGTGATGAAGGAAGATCACTTTGACAGCTGAATGTATTATGAACTGGGGTAGGGAAAGGCTTGTGGTAAATAGACCAAACAGCAGGCTATCGAAATAGTGAAGGCATGAGGTTATAAGTGCTTGCACCAGAGTGTGTTAGAGGAGAGAGATAAGGGATATACGGGAGACGAAACAAAGGTAAAATTGGTGAGCAACAGATCAGATATGGGGGGTTGAGAGAAGAACTGTGGATGACATTTAGGTTTCAAGCCTAGGCTGTGAACAATGTGGTGGTGTCCTGAATAGAAATAGAGAAACTTAGAAGAGGGAAGAGTTTCAGGAAAAAGATAAGAAATTCATTTGTGGACATATTATACTTAGGATGCTCGTAGGATATCCATTTTGAGATGTCCAAGAGTAGTGAGTTTGGTGGGCAGCAGAGAGATAAGAGGCATCAGCATAGATATAATAACTGAATCCATTCAGGCTTATGATGTCACTAAGTAAAATAATAATAGAGGGAAAAGAGATTAGGGCCTAGGAACCTTGTTTCCAGCCTACATAAACATTGATTTTGCAGGAGCAAAAGGAGTTTTTCAGCTCATCTGTATTGTCCAAGTGGTAAACACAATGATTGAAAGAAATAACCTTTAAGAAAGTTTAAAAAAAAAAAAGGTCAGCCAAGGAGAGGAAACATTCCCCATAACAACACAAGTTTAGGGTGATAGAATTTAGAAAACAACAACAAAAACCTCAAATGTGCATTGTCTTGGATAAATATTTTAAGTTGGAAACATTTTTCAGGGAAGATAGGGTCACGTTCTAATTAGAATTCTACATGATACCTGGTGGCAAGGAGTTTGGTTCAGTATTGTCTTTTATGTGAAATGAAAGAAATAAAATTTTTGATTATTTCATTTTCAGGAAATCAAAAAAAATGTATGGGTCAGTTTTCTCTCCCCCCAAAATTATTGATGCATTCTCTTTTGAATATCAGTCACTTTCCAACATACTCATTACTTCCCACTTATAAAAAAAAAGTAAGTCATAAGTATCTCACTGTAATTGAAATTGAAAGAACCTATATTTCCATTTTTGTTGTTTACTATTATATGTTAATAGAAAGGAATTATGTTTCCTTTAAATTTTATGATCGAGAACCAATATAGTCTGCTGCATTAGACCTGAGTTTTGCTGTCTCTGATATCTCCCTTCCAATATTATTGTTTTTATCTTATACCATTTTTACATTTTTTACCCTTTTGAAAGGCATGAGGTAGGACTTGACAGTTGTACAAAGTCAGCTTTGTACTTGCTTGTATTGATAATGAACACATGTCACAAGTGTGCATTATAGTGTTTGTGTCTGTAATTATCTCAGTCACTCTTTCTCTCTCTCTATCTCTCCCTTTCCCTCCCTTTATTCCTCTCTCCTTCTTCATCATTCCATTTCCCTCCTGTAAATCAGTAGTTTTTTTATTATTTTTTCACTCTTAAAAAATAAAAAGCAATATTTCTAAAGTAACTATTACATGCCTTTCCCATTAGAAAACTGGAATATGTACATTTGATTTTGTCAAAAAAAAACAACAACAGGCAAGTAGAAAGTATTATAAACACAATTCTACAAAAGGAAAATCCAAGAAATATTTACTCTGACCCATTTTTCTTTAATTACTTTAGATTAGAAACAAAACATAGTAGCCCAATATGTGATAAACCCCAGAATATTAATTACTGAGGAAAAGATTTCCTTTTATATAAGACCTAAAGGAAAAACAAACATAGTTTGTCAGAAATTAGATCTAGACCAACTTTTATGCCATATACCACAATGAACACAAAATGGATGCATGCCTGATCGTAAAAGATCAGGCCACTAAAAAGAAAAAGGAAGAGAACAAGATCTGGTACTTATCATAGCCACAACTAGTGGGTAAAGTCTTTACCAAACAAATGGCATAGGAAATCATAAAAGATAAAGTTGATAATTGTATTATATTAAATGTTTTCACACCAATAAAATCAATGAAGCTAGAATAAAATAAACTTGTAGAGTAGAAAAACACATATGCACACATCATCTCCAATAAAAGTCTGATGTCCAAGATATATTGGACATTGATACAAACAGATAATACCAATGATGATTACCCTTTGGATATACTTAATTCCCCTCCATATACTCTATGATCCAGTGACACTAGCTTCTTTTTACTTCCTTGAACAAGATACTGTGTTTCTTGACTCAATGCATTTTCACCTGCTGTACCCCAGGTCTGGGGAAATCTTTATCCTCATCTCCACTTCTTGGCATCCCTGGCCTCCTTCTAGTAACTAAGTATAACTATCACCATCTCACTTTCTGAAAGATTTTTTTTTCTGGTCCCCTTTAATATCAGTACTTTGCTTCTAAGTTTATCTATAGTTTATCCTGTATTCATCTTTTTTTACCTAGTTGTTTGCACTCAAAGATTTCAGAGAAATTTGGTAAAAATTGTGTAATTTGTTGCAGAGAATAATAAAGAGATCCACAGAACTAAATGACTAAAAGGGAGCTGAACTCTGAACAATTGAAACTCCGTGAAGGGTCCAGAGAACGCATAATGAAACATGGGGGAGGAGCTAAAGACCCCATGGGACAAGACCCTAGGAAACTGTAAGATAAATGCTCACAATCTGCCCTGTGAGGCCTTTAATACCTCCTCCCTGGCCTCCATGTTTGAAAAGGGAGATTGTGGGATATGGATTAAACCAGATCCCCTTCATAGCAGAAAGCATTGAATATTGTGTTAAAGGTCAGATGTGGTCACTCTATTGGAAATGTTTGCTTTTTTCCCCCCTCTATGTGATGAGGTGGAATTTGATCGGGAAAGGAGTGTTGAAATGACAGATGTAAAGACAAAAGATATTGATACAACTTTTTTTCCCCAATCACTTCTGCTCTTGGATGAAATGTAGGGCTTGCCTAACATCATGCCTTACAAATGTCTTGCTGCTGATGTTGTCATCAACTTGGTCCTGCTCCTCCTCTTCCTTTTTCTCCTTCTTCCCCTTCTTCCTTTCCCCTCCTCCTCCTCATTATGATGGTAAAAGATATGATAGGCTTTAATGTCTAGTTGTGAAATAACTGGAAAACAGTATTCCAAAATTTAGTCATTGACTTTTTTTATTCTCCTATTTCCTTTCTTCGTTTCCTCCTTCATTTCTTCTTTAAAAAAAAATAAAACAAGGGACAGCTAGGTGGCGCAGTGGATAGAGCACCAGCCCTGGAGTCAGGAGGACCAGAGTTCAAATCCAGCCTCAGGCATATAACACTCACTAGCTGTGTGACTCTGGGCAAGTCACTTAACCCCAATTGTCTCACACAAAAAAAATAAGTTTATAAGAAAACCAAGTATAATTATTCACCATCTGTCTCAAAGATTTGTGCCTTAGATTTCTCCCTAACATCTGGTGTTATCTGCATCAGTTAATGCAAGTTTTCATATATTTCTCTGAATTGTTCATATTCATCTTTTCTTATAATATTTCAAATATCTAATTACATTCACATAACAATCTTTTCAGCTGTTCTAAAAATTATTGGGTACAGAATGTTTCCAGGTGTTTTCTATTACAGATAAGATCATAGGATCATAGAGGTTAAATGACTTGTTCATGGTCACACAGTTATTAAATGTGTAATGTGATGAATATTTTGGTTCACATGGGGAATATCATTTTGTCCCTAATTGCCTAAAGATAAACACCTAGTAGTTAAGTCATTGAATAAAAGGGCATAAAGAGTTTATTAACTTAAAAAAACAATCTCACATTATTTCTCATAATAGTTCAACTACTTCACAATTCTATCAGCAATGTCTCCTAGTATCTCTCCAATATTATCTGTTTCAGATTTTTTTTTGCCACTTTTGAAATGTCTGGAGTCAATTTGCTCTAATTATTATCAATATTGAAGGTATTTTTCCTATAATTGTTGATAGTTGGCATTTCTTTTCTTTTTTTTAATATTAATCATAACCTGTGGCTAAATGTCAAATGGGGAATGATTCTTATCCTTATCCCTTTGTGTCAATTCTCTATGAGAATCAGAATTTTATCAGATATGTGATTCAATATTTCACCATCTGTATTTTTCTTATTATTCTGGAATAATTTGTTTTGTTAATTTATGTGTGTGCATATATACATACACAAAATCAAGTTGTTTACTTAGTTTTTTTTTTTGTACATTCTTCTTTTCCTCACAGCTATGGACATATAAGATTCCATTCTGTTACAATATCTTTATGTGTGATGTTTTATATTTAGCTAACATATCCATTTAGAATTAATTATGGCATATGAGTCAAAATGTTGATCCAAACCAATTTTCAATTAAATAGCTTTCCAGGCTTTCCAGCAGTTCATATTGGGTGTGGAAGGGGACAAGTAGAAGGAAGGAGGGAGGAAGAGAGAGAGAGAGAGAGAGAGAGAGAGAGAGAGAGAGAGAGAGAGAGAGAGAGAGAGAGAGAGAGAGAGAGAGAGAGAGAGAGAATTTGCAATTTTAAAGAACACCAGGCCACTTTATGAATTACCATCTAGTGTTCCATATTGTATTGATCTCTTTTCCAAGTTTTTACCCAAAACAAAAGTATAGAAAATTATTGTTGTATAATAAAACTGACATAGTAATGCAAACCTTCTCCATTCTAACTTGTTTCACTATTATTTTCCTTGCTATCTTTAACCTTTTGTTCCTCGATATAAGTTAGATTATTATTTTGGGTCAAATCCTATCAAGCAATATCTTAGTTATTTACTTGCAAAGTGTTAAAACTTTAGATTAATTTAGGAAATACTGTCATGTTTTATGAGATTGGTGAAACATAGACATTGGATCTCTCTTCACTTATATAGGTCTCCCATTATTTATGTAAATGCTGTTTTGTAGATTTATAAATTCTGTGTGCTTTTTTGTTGTGCAACACGTATATTTTATTCATTTTGTAGGTATCAAATTTATTTTTCTGCTCTTTTTCCCCTCTTAGCTTTGGTTAGTACCATATAAAAATGCTGATTGTAGTTATGGATTTATTTTGTACCCTGATATTTTGTTGAAACTAATTAGATGTCTGGATTAGTATTTTTTTGTTTGTTTGTATTGTCTTTTTCCAAGTGTTTCCTGAGTAAATCAACCCCTTGTAAATACCTCTTCTATTTATACCCTTTATTTTTCCTGTCTTATTGTTAGATTCTTCTTATTATGTCAATTAATAGTGGAAACAAAAACATCCTGACTTCTGAATTCATTAAGTTATTTTTTTTCCAGTATTTCTCCATGACTTATAATACTAGCACTTTCTGTAGATAAATTATTTTGATCATTTTAAGGAAAAAGTCATACATTCCTAGGTTCTTTTCTTTTCTTTCTTTCTTTTCTTTTTTTTGCGTAAAATACCATTCTTTTTCTTTTTTTTTTTTTTTTACCAGTTTGAAACATGCATGTTATCCAGGATGTCACAAATGTCGCACTGAAGTTTTAATGTGAAAATTGCACCAAGACTTTTGGATCATCTTCTATTTTATCGGATTTGGTTAGTTGCCATAGAATAACATAATTGTTTCTTATTCTATCATTAATTTGATTAGTTGTGCTAATGGTAAAAGGCAGTGTTTTAAAGTGGATTGGAATTTTCAGAAGATAAGTTCTCCACCTTCTTTCCCATCATATGATCATTTTCTGACACTTTTTGTAACTCATATCCTAATACACACGTGTACATATGGCATAGAAACAAAACTTCTAGTTCAATTGGACAAATAGAAATAACAGCCACCCAGAAAGTTTACAGTGATGGGATATGCAATCCTAATCATCCTTGATATGTCCCCATGAAGAGAAAGGCATTGTGGGAAGGTCTTTTTCCTATCCTGTTAGAAACAGAGTTCCTCAAGGCCAGTGGGGAAGGCTAGAGAACATAGTAAGCAAAGAATAAGACTAAATATTCTATGTGATGCATTAGAAACAAAACCCAAGCGTTGACCTGTGGTTGTTGTCGTAAGATAAAAGTATGTCTTCTCATTTTTGCTACAACTTTGAAAATGGGAATCTCTGTTACTAAAATAATGGTTATTATAACCACTGATCACACTTGATTTTCTCAGTAGTTTGTTGTATTATTTTGTTTTGTCTTCCATGAAAATGTACTTATATTCCAATCCTTAAAGGAACTGTGATTTTATCTGGGTGGTTACTCCCCTACTGCCAGAGATTTTAGATGTGTCACTGGAAGGAGACATTGGCAGACACATAATTCAGCTTCCTCTTTTGTTCAGATAAAAAAATGTGAATTTTGATGAAAGATGTGACTCAACATCACACATTTAACAAAGCTAGAAATCAAACTGACATCCTCTGTGTCAAAGACAAGAGTATTTTTTTTAATTTTTATTGCCAAAATACACTATCTGCCTTTATAAGTTTTCATAATAATGTTCATTTCTTGCTCTGGTGAGAAAAAAAGTCATTGGCCAATTTACTGAACGCCTTTCCAAATCTAGTTACATTAGCATTCAAATGATGCATGTACAAACACTAACTTCACCTATTCATATTTTGCAAACAGTTCCTTCTGATATCAGTCCATGAACTCAAAAAATCTTCCTTGGATCTCTATTGCCTTTGGAATAAAGGACAGAATCTTCAGAATATGATTTAAAATTTTACACAATCTGGATACCAAACAGCTTTCTGGTCATATTACATATTACATATTTTGGGCAGATAGATTTTCATCTACAATGATATCCCATCCTGCCCTATGCCATTGTGAAGGTGTACTCCCTTCTTCCATACCTGGCTTGTTCTCCCTTCTTATGCCTGCCTCCTAGAGATCCTTACTTCCTTGAAAACCCAGCTCAGGTGCCACATTCTGCATGAAGACTTTTTTTGATCCATTCAGTCGTTAATGCCCTCTTCCTCTTCCAATTATTTTGTATTGATTCAAAAGTACTTACCGTCCACATGTTGTATCCTTTCCACCCACTCAGTAGACTGAAAGCTTCCAAAGGGCAGGAACTTTTTCATTTTTGTCTTTGTATTCTCAGGGCCTATCATAGTGCTTGGTGTACAGTAAGCTTTTAATGGTTATGTATTCATTTGTTTTCAGAAATACACTTCATTGATGGTAAACAACAAGTTTCTATTTGTTTGTAGGGAATTGATAAGTTGTTTGTTTGTTTTAGAGGTGCGAACATAAGACTACTCAATAAGATTCACCTTTGGAGCTCAAGAGAGTGCTACTGCCCAGGAGGGGCATTTTCTTCCTGACCTTTTTTTTTTTAAGTCAGTCTTAAATCTGTAGTCAGAGAATGACCTGGTCAACAGCAGACACCTTAGTCTATGCTGCCATGATTGTGGGAGTGACTGGAGGAGAAATCCTGTCTGTGAAAAACCAAAGAATATGGGTATAGTCCTATGCATGGTAGTCTGAGACCACCAGAGTAGAGTGGGAAGAATGTAATCATATGAGTCAAGGGACCTGAGATTGAATTCTATATATACTGCTTTTTCCCTGTGTGACCATAGACAAGTCATGAACTTTCTTTGTCCTCACCTGTATAATAAGGGAGTTTGGCTAGATGGCTCCTGAGGTCTTTAGAGCTTGAAATCTATGATCTTTGATACCTAGGAGAATAAAGGTGAGGTCATGGGCCATATATAATGCTAAAGCCACAGAATGATTTGATTCAAGGCTTTTTGAGTGAATACCTGCAGTGGACTAAGAAATGTGTTAGGCTAAGAAGAATACCAAGGTAAGCCACTGTCCCTTTCCTCAAAGGGCTTTTAATCTAGTAGACGAATTCATAATGCCTAGTAATGGCTCATTTCTAGGAAACATGTGTAGTGGAAACATTACACACACACACACACACACACACACACACGCACACATATTCTGTTTTTTTTTCCATTATCTTCTTGGAGTTGAAAATCTCCCATTAGCCATACCCCAGAAGCCTACTATTCTCTCTGCAGGCTCAGCCAGCCAGCTGCCTTCTCTCTAGGTACAAACAGTTTTCAGGATATGCTCAGAGTACAGTGGTTTCATGGTATTTTAAACTTTCCTCTTCTTGATCAGAAATTCTAAGCCACTTTATAGCTTAGGTTGCAGGAAAAAAGGGGGGAAGTTATGTTCCTTATTAATGATTGCAGTTTCTTTTGTTAGCTAGACACTCTGTCACTTCTAAAAGGGCAATGGGGAAATTGTAGCAGTGAAAGAATTATTTACTCTCTATATATACACAAGTAATAAATCAGGGTTAATGATTGTTTAAAACTATTTATGGATTTTCAGTATAAAAAAAAAGAAAGAAAGAAGATGCTAAATTCCAAATGCTGTAGAAATTAAAATATACTAAATGTTTTAGCTGAGTTGGGGTGGGTAGAGGGACAAGAAAATCTACCAATTAATAGTGTTTTGGTTCAATTCAAGAAGGATTTCTTTTTAAAGTAATGTTTTATTTTCCACAATTACATGTAAAAACAATTTTAAACATTGGTTGTTGCTTATTTTTAAGTATTGAATTCCAAATTCTATCCTTCCCTCTCTCCCCTCCCTCTTCCCTGAAACAAAAAGCAGTCTGATATAGGTTATACTTGTGTAATAATGGAAAATATTTTCACATTAGTCATTTATGCAAAAAAATGAACAAAAAAGAAAAAAGGAAGGAAGAAAAAAGAAAGAGAGAAAGAGGAAGAATGAAAGAAGGAAGAGAGAGAGATTGGGAGAGAGAGGAAAGAAAGAAGGAAAGAAGGAAGGAAGGAGGAAAGAAAGAAAGAAAGGAAAGAAAGAAAGAAAGAAAGAAAGAAAGAAAGAAAGAAAGAAAGAAAGAAAGAAAGAAAGAAAGAAAGAAAGAAAGAAAGAAAGAAAGAAAAAGAAAAAATATGCTTTGGGTCTGTATTATGAGGGTATCTGTTCATTCTCTGAAGACAGGTAGCATTTTCTTATTATGAGTCCTTTGGGATTGTCTTGGATCATTGTATGGCCAAGAATAGCTAAGTCATTCACAGTTGTTCATTGTACAATATTGTTGTTACTGTGTATGATATTCTCCTGGTTCTGCTCACATGACTTTGTTTTCTTTTTTTTCTGAAATAATTCTTCTCATCATTTCTTGTAGCACAATGATATTCCATTATAATCATATATGACAAATTGTTCAGCCATCCCCAGGCTGATGGGCAGCTCCTTCATTTCCGATTCTTGGCCTCCACAAAAAGAGCTACTATAAATGTTGTACAAATAATTCCCCCCGACTTTTAAATCTCTTTGTGATACAGACCTAGTAATGGTATTGCTGGATCAAAAGGTATGCACAGTTTTATCAACATCAGGATGTATGTCTTGAGTACCTACTATGGCCAAGGTCTGCTAGGGCCTGGAGGATAAAAAGACAAAATAAAACAATTTTTGTCCTTGAGGATCTACATTCTGCTGTGGAGGGGAGACTACAAACTTTTTAGAAGTTTCTATTACTTGTAGTGAATTGTGCTGGGCCATAGGAGAGAGAACCTTCAGATAATATGTGGTTCTTGGCCTCAAGCAGCTTACAAATTGAAATTTTTCCTAAGTATATATCTTTTTCCTTTGAATTAATGACATTTATTTTTCTTCATTTTGATTTGTGAACATCTTCCTTCCTACTCCCTTACATAGAGAGTCAGGGTTTCCTTGCTGCAAAAGTTTGAAGAGAAAAAGAAAGGGAAAAGAACTGTTAAGCAAAACAATCCAAGACATCAACTATATCAGAAAGAGTGCTCAATATTCACATCTCCACCTTTACAATGACATGAATTTTCTCAATGCTTCTATGCAGCCAACCTTGGTCATTAAAACAGACTATGAACAAATTAATTTTATTGCTCTTTCCATTTTTGTTCTTGTAGTTTATTTTTTCCTTTGTATTGACAGTTTTATCCCATTCCTCATTTTACTCAGGGATTTGTTCTTGTGCTTAGTTTTAATTATGCTATTTTAATGTTAATCTGTTCTCACAGGGTCATTTTATAGTCCCTTAACTTGTCCTATCAAATTTTACTCAACTTATTCCAATTTCAACTATTTCCCTCCCTCCCTTCCCTCTTTCTTTCCTTCTCTCCTTCCTTCCTTCTTGAACAATATGACCTCTGAAGTTCTTCCAGCTCTGAGATTCAATGTTTTTATAATCTAACTGCCTATACTGAGAAAAGCAAAACTAACTTAAACTACCAGAAAAGAAACAAAAAAAAACCAGTTTTGCTCCACCCCCTCATTTTCTATTTTTGCTTGGGTCTATGTTATAATAGAGAGGATTTTACTAATTGTCATGTAAAGACAGTTGACACTTTTTTTTCAGCCAAAGATAAGGTTTATTAGAGCATCCATCATATTGGGCAGACTCTTAAGGAGTCTGAACATTAGTAAGCTATTGCTTAGATTATAAGAATCTGAGCAGCGACTAGATTTTAAGAATCTAAGTCATTCTTAATAAGCCCCTTGAAGTCAAGGACTGTTTCATGTTTGTCTTTTAACCCCAGTGCATAGCACAGCTCCTGACTCAAAATGGGACCATGATAAATGTTTGCTAATTGAATGATTAATGTATCTATGAGTAGCAGACCATCTCTCCTGGGCATGAAATTCACCTTTGTATTTAAATCTGAGCAGGATACAATTCTATCAAGAAAAGTGACCCATGTCAATCCATCTGGTGAGTGATTTTATTCTTTCACATGTGCAAGATCTATATTTCAGCTGTTTCTGTTTGACAGATTCTATGTTTGGGATATGCTGGAAGCATTCTTTCTGGGCTAGACCATTCAGTATGTGACCATTGACTGCTCTTGTCTCTCACTGAATGTATGTTTGCAAGCCAAGAAGACTTTTGAGCACATGGTGTAATATACTGAATGTCAACATCATGGCCAACATTGGTAGCTCTCATCTTGGAGCTTCTTGGCTGAGCTCTAAAAATCACAGAATGGATCCTCTCATATACATTTGCAAAGAGTTTAAATCTGTCCTGTGCATCACATTTAGAGGGGACCAATTCCTCAGACATAATTAAGATCCACTTTGCTTCTTTATCTAATGGCCTAATTATTTATGTCTGGTACCTTTGTCAAACTACTATTGTATTCTCTATTTGCCACTTTAAGACAATCTCTGTGGGTGGGCAAAATAACCATTTGGAGCCTCCCCCATGCCAGCTGGCCCCTCGGTGTCTCGATGTGGGTGTTCAGCTACATTCAGTCACCATGTGACATAAAACAGGGCTATGACCCTTGCAGGGCTTCTGCTTGTAAATGTGAGCCAGACTATAAAACATTACGATGATTTCATCCACAGTGGGTCCTATGGTGAGGCACTCCCTGCTCCCAGCTATTTACTCCACATGGTCAGCAGAATCCCACTCTGTCAAAGGCAGTAAAATGTTTATATAGAGGGAAGGCAATTTCCATTGTTAAAGATTTTTTTTGAGAGTCAGATCCAGAGAACTGTTATGACTAATTATCACATCTTATTCTAGGTTACCATGCCAAGTTAACATCCTTGACTTCTTTTAATATTTTGTCCTGCCTATTGAAAAGAATGCAATAAGATCAGAGTTTAAAGCTGGAAGGGACCTAAAAGATCATAGAAATCATATAGCCAGAGCTGGAAGAAATCTCAGAAATCACCTTGTCCACTTATCGCATTCTACAGATAGGGAAACTGAGGCACCAAGAGGTTGAATGACTTGGTGAGGGTTACACAGTTACTAAGTGTTTAAGGCTAGATTTGAATTCATGTCTTCCTCACTCTAAGTCCAGCTCTCCATCTACCATATCACTTTGCTGATACATGACTGTCAAGAGTAAACTCTGCTTCAAAATGTGCCATTGATCAAATACATGATGTCAGGCTCCTGTTTCAAAGACTAACTTTTATAATAAAACTTATTTTGCCTATCTAAACCATAATCCTTGCTAATGTCAATTTATATTCAATAACTGAAACATATATGAAATACAAATTAATGCAGGGTGTTCTAAGATTTTTTTTGGTTAAGTTTTTGTTTGGTTTGGTTCTTCTAGGATTTTTTTTGACAATTTCTCCAATTAGATGTGCATGGAGTCTGACAAAAATGTAATTCTCATTTGTTTGGTTGTTGTTCCCCATGAGACAAACATCCTTTAGAGGTGAGGATCTGGAATGGAGACAGTTCATACTGGATCCAGTTATACTGGGAGAAGAGTAGTTAAGCCATCACCCCTCTGACAATTAAAAGGAGAGGTAGGAAGGTAAGGTGAGTGAAGGCAATTATGATACATGTCAGCACAGACCAGCCAGAGGACAGTAAGTTGTGTGGACAGTTGTTGCCATGGAAAGGAACCATGGCTCCCCCCTTCAAGAGATAAATCTTATTTACATCCCCATATTTATGCCTTGGGGTAAGTACCATATGTGTTGGTCTAGTAATAGATCTAAACACTTTATTTCCAGAATTCGATTTATATGCTATATTGATCAATGCCCCAAAGGGTAACATGTTTGATTGCTTTTTTTTTTTACTCAGTATAAACTAATAACACCACTATTGGAAGTCTCTATTGGTATGCACAATGAATCCTGTGAACTTGTGGCATTATTTGAATTCACATGTATATTTCCATTGGACTGGGGCTGAATGCCATATTTTACATGAATATAATTTCAAATAATAAGATTCCAAATACATGCAATCACTTCATAGCACTAAATATTTGTACTAATTGAGATCTAGCTGTTATTTGGTGGTGCACTGGATAGAATGCTGAACTGGAGTCAGGAGGATCTGAATTTAATTTCTGCCTCAGATACTTACTAGCTTATTGGTCCTGGGAAAGTCATATAACCTTTCTTAGCCTCAGTTTCCCCTATAAAATAGAGGTGATATTATCACCTACTTCCCAAGATTTTTGTGAGGATCAGATGAGGTGACATGTGTAAAGTGCTTTTAACCCTTAAAATGCTATATAAATGCTAGTTACCATAGCTGTTGTGATTGTTGGTCATTGTTATCTCTCTGTAAAAGAAAAGTAATAACATCATCTCCCGTTGAACTAAAAAGAGAAATACAGTTGCCTTGTTACGTTAGCATAGTGCAAGCACTGAATCAGAATCAACTGTCCTCTTAGGCATCAAAGAAGAGACATGTAAGTAATAACTAACTCTAAGCTGGCATCTCCCTCTTAAGGTCCCTATATATTGTGGACTCATGAAAGCAGCTCTTCCAGGTATTTGTGTTAAGAAAGGAGGGTGATGAAGTAAGAGGGCCATATCTCACACATAAGCATAATTTCTTGTCATTTGTCACCTAATGGTCTAAGTTTGAAGAATTTTATCTATCTATCTATCTATCTATCTATCTATCTATCTATCTATCTATCATCTATCTACCTATCTACCTACCTACCTGTCTATCTATCTACCTGTCTGTCTGTCTGCCTATCTATCTATCTATCTATCTATCTATCTATCTATCTATCTATCTA
>NW_020950239.1:2020862-2022120 GCF_900497805.2 Vombatus ursinus | reverse complement strand
CTATCTATCTATCTATCTATCTATCTATCTATCTATCTATCTATCTAGTGACAGGGAAAGAGAAGTCAGCAGAAAAACAGATCTGTGTGTTCTGCCCATTGGGACTTCTAGCTCACTTTCCACAATCTTGCCCCTTCCCCTTCTCAAGATCAGAGTTCCTTTATATTGATAATCACAGAAGTCCTTACATTCAGTCTATGCAAACTCAGTCAAGTTTCCTTCAGGCTTAATGAAGCTCATTTCTAGCTTGCCCTTCCAAATTGTCTCAAATCATCCTATTTCTTCATATCTTTAGCAAATATCTATAAACATTATTATAGCGGCATGGAGGTAATACAGTGGCTAGATTTCTGAAAAGAATTAGGAAGATTGGAATTTGAATCCTATTTGAGGAATTATTGGCTGCATGACCCTGTTGAACCCCAGTGGCTCCTTAATGTCTTGAGGATCAAAAATTATCTCATTTGGGGGTTATTGAAAACTCTTCTTAACCAGACCTCTTCCTACCTTTCAAATATTCTCAACTATTACTTACCTCCCTCACCTAGCTCTAATGGCCTATTTGAAGTTCCTGGAGCACAGCGGTCCATCACCCTTCTATATGCCTTTTTACTGGGTGGCTCTCATGCCTGGAATGCACTCCCTCTTCCTCTTAGCCTATTAAAATCCCTGGCATCCTTCAAAACTCAGTTGAAATATTACCTTCTGCAGGAAACCTTTCCAGGCCTTGCTACCCCATCCCCAACAGTAGAAACATCTCTTTTCATATTACTTCTGTGTACTCATGATTCTCATGTAAATCTAATGAGTTACATGTTTCCCCATTACAATGTGTGTGTGTGTGTATGACTGTTTTTCAGTCATGTCTGACTCTTTGTGACCCCTTTTGGGGTTTTATTGGCAAAGATACTGGAGTGGTTTGGCATTTCTTTCTCCAGTTCATTTTACAGATGAGGAAACTGAGGCAAACAGGGTTGTGTGACTTAGACAAGGTCACAGAGCTCTCTGAAGTCAGATTTGAATTCAAGAAGATGAGTCTTCCTATTTCCAGGTCCAGCATCTGTCCATTGTGCCACCTGGCTACCCATTAGAATGTACTGTTCTTGAAAGCAGGGACCATGTGATTGCTGGAATCTTCATCCCAGCCAATAGCAAATTGCTTGGTGCATAGCTGATGCTTGCTGACTCCCTGATTGGCTCTATTCTAATCAATGAAAATAGATAGAGAAAAGTAGAAGAGTGTATGTCTTCTAGATGA
>NW_020950239.1:1910253-2020852 GCF_900497805.2 Vombatus ursinus | reverse complement strand
ATGAAAATAGATAGAGAAAAGTAGAAGAGTGTATGTCTTCTAGATGAAAATAGATAGAGAAAAGTAGAAGAGTGTATGTCTTCTAGAAACTTGTATTTAACTAAAGAGACTTTTACAGAGAGAAATAAATATAACATATAGTTAAAGTAAATCTGATGTAGTATCAAAAAACATGCAGAAGACAAACAAGTGAGAGGGTCAGGAAAGAATTCATGTAATTAGTGGCTTTTGTTCTGAGTTTTGATTGGAGCAAGGGACTCTCTGGGGCAGAGAATGCAATCCAGCCCTGGGGCACAACCTATGCAAAGGGAAAGAGGCAGGATATGGAATGATGAAGTCAAGGAACAAAAAAGTCAGTCTGGATAGAAGATAAAGTGTGTGGGAAGTGTTACAGTCATATAAAAATTATCCAAATCACTAATAATTATAGAAACACAAATTAAATCTGTGAGATATTACCTCACTTCTATCAGATTGGCTCACATGACAGAAAAAGAAAATGACACATGCTGAAAAAGATGTAAAAAACAAAAAGATACACTAATGTATTGTTTGGAGTTGTGAACTGGTCTGACCATTCTGGAGAACAATTTGGAATTATTCCCAAAAGGCTGTAAAACTGGGCATCCCCTTTGACCCAATAATACCATTACTAAATCTGTAGTCCAAAGAGATCAAAGAAAAAGGAAAATGACTTACATATCCAAAAATATTTATCACAGTTCTTTTTTGTTCTATGGAAAAGAATTGGGAAATGAGTTCAGGTTCTAATTTGAGACAAAATGAGGCACTTGCTAAAAGTTACTACATAGTTAGCAAAAAGAGGTTTACTTTGCCTAACATAGCAAGGCCATGCAACAAGAACAAAGTGAGAGAGCTTCTAAAGACAAGTTCTCTTTCATCTTCCTATGGAAACCTGGCTGGTTATTAGGGCGTGGCCTAATTTAACAAGAGTAGGACTTTTGTCAGGCAGCTGTACCGAGGGAGACAGGGGCCAATCGGTACCTAGTGAAAATTTTGGTTTGTTTTAGGGCAAATTATTCATGGAGGAAATCCCAATCCTATCACAGTCATGTAAAATCAGTCTAGAAAGTTAAGCCAGAGTTATATTATGAAAGACTTTCAGCATTAAACCAAGGTATTTTATATTAAAGGGAATAGAAACCCCTGAAACTTCCTGAGCAAAGGAGTGGCATGGGCAGAGCTTCTAAAACACAATTCTATTGTCACTAAAAGACTCAAAGTCCTAAGAAGACAATCCAGAAACCTCTGTTAATTGACCAAAAGTCTTGGGTTATGACCCTACATGATTATGGCCCTACATGATTATACAACGCACTTATCATGAACTGATAATGAAACATTCAATCAGTTAAGTGGGAGAGGTACAAAGCTCCCATCAGTTGCCATGGCAAATGGATTGGCAGATTTGATCCCAGAAAACTTGGCTCATGTATTGGTTATTCACAGCTCACACAGCTGCTGTGGGCTATGCTTCACATGTTGCGTGTCTATAAAATGCCACTCTGGCTACTGATTTTCTTAGAAATACCTTAAGTTCAAAAGAGCTAATTACCCTCCATATTTATTGAGACTTTTCTGACTTCTCCCAGCTGTGAATTTAAATTAGGTCTTTGTAAAAAAAAAAGAGAGAGAAGGGTAACCCCTGATCCAGGTAATACAGAATCTCCACCCCAAAGAAGTATTTTGCTGTGTATTTAACATAGTCAATAAATGTCATATATGCTAGAGAAATATCTACTATGAGCAAAACCCCCTAGAAAAGTCACAAAACCATCTTGGTATTTTATTTGAGTAGACTTGTAGTTAGAAAGTTCTGAGTTCAAATCCTGCTGCAAAAACTCAGTATCTGTGTCATCCAGGACAAATCCTTTATTCTCTCTCAGTTTTAGTTTCCTCATATGTAAAATGAGGATAATAATAGCACCTACTTCCCAGAATTATTGCTGTAAGGATGAAATGGGATAATGTATACAAAGCACTTTTTGAAAACCTCAACCGACTCCATATATGCTATGGAATTATTATTCTCTTTGTCATTGCTGTTGTGATTTCCTGTTGGATCCAAGATTCCTTCAGCAGCCATGATCCATACAAACTGGAGGGTAGTATATGGAAGTGGATCTGAACCAACCCTCTCCCCCCGCCATTGTGGCACTTGTGTGATCATGACACTCATTGAAATAGACCAGGACATTCCTTTTACAACAGCTACTACATGTTACTGGAACTCTCATGGACTCAAGTTTACCTCCAGATGACATTAAGCCAAGCAATTATTATTTTCCTCCAGCCATCATGACCTGATTTTGTGAGTTGTTAATTGCTTCTTAAGTGTTGAGTATTATTCATGTAGCAGCCTCCATCCTGGGATGAAAGCAACCATGAAAGAGAGGGGGGGAAAGATGGACTTTTTGCTTCACAAGTTTGACTTACTATTGGCATAATAGAATTTAGAACTGGAAGGAGATTCTAGGGATCATTAAGTCCAAGCCCCCTCAATATAGAGGTGAGGAAACTGAGTCCCATGCTCTGTGTCTTGCTCAAAGTCTTACCAGACAGAAGTAACAGCTAAAATTTGAACTAAAATTTCCTGCCTACAATTCAGGGTATCCAGAAACATTTTTTTCTCCTTCAATATTACTAATATTATTTTCATTTTCCACTGAAACTACTGTCTTACTTTTAGAATGTAAAATCCAAGATAGCAAGGTCAGTGTTTTCATTTCAGTTTTAATCTTGCCTAGGCATTAGACAAGTGCTCTGTCCACACTAGTCAATCAGTCAATAGAGAAATATTTATTAAGCACCTACTATGCATCTGGCACTGTGCTAAGAATTGAAGATACAAGAAGAGACAAAAGATGGTCCCCATCCTCAAGGAGCTCACAATCTAATGAAGAAGACACCAAACATACACATATGTGTGTATATGTATATGTGCGTATATATGTGTGTGTACATATATACACATACATATACACATATACATTTGTACATGTACATGTACACACATGCATACAAATATACACATACATAATATATGCCTGTATGTATGTATGTATGTATGTATGTATGTATGTATGTATGTACGTATGAAATAATTAACAGAGGGGAGGCACTGAGATTAAGAAGGGTCGGGAAAGGCTTTCTTTAGAAGATGGGATTTTAGTTGGGACTTAGAGGAATCTAGCACAGAGGAGGTAGAGACGGGGAGGGAGAACATTCCAAGCCTGGAGGATAGGCAGAGATGCAGAGAGCCAAAAGCCGAAATGTCTTGTTCATGGAACATCCAGAAGGCCAGTGTGATTGGATCAAAGAGTAGGAGGTAGGGAGTAAAGCATAAAAAAAGACTAGAAAGGTAAGAAGGGGGTAGGTTAGAAGGACTTTGAATGTCAAACAGAGTATTTTTTTCATTTGATCCCAGAGGCTATAGGAAGTCCCTGGAGTTTTTCGAGTAGGAGAGTGAAATGGTTGGATCTATGTTTTAGGAAATTCACTTTAGGGACTGTATGGAGGATGTATTGGAGTGGGGAGAGACTTGATAAACTGGTTTTAGTTAACAAATTATTTTTATGTCAATGACATTTATGAAAGACAATGGAAAGTCACATGAAGGGTATGAGTAGCTGTGGGACACTTCAAGTGAGGAATTATACAGAGGTGACATGAAAGGGATCATCAAAGAAATGTGTGATTGTTTTAAAAAATGGCGCCAGCCATAAACTGAGAATGAGGGATAAAAACCAATGAGTTCTGCTGATATAAATAAAGTATATTCAAAGAAGGTCTTGGACCCAGTGAATGGACTGCCTTTGATGGATTTGTGGACATAGAGAAGAGTCACACAGTGTGGACAGGCACCAGTGAGTTGAGATAGGAAATCTGGAGTGACTATCCATAGTAGTAAGTCACATATCTCTTGATGCATTGGAACATGTAGAGATAGGTACACATGGTACTCAAAGGTTCACGATAATGCAAATCAACAGCTTCACAGAAGAGTGACTGATGAAAATTCAACACAGTGTTCGAAGAAGCACGAGCAAATATATCCTTTCTGAGATTTCTTTCTGGGTTATTCTCTATTCTCTATTTAATAAATACCTTCTGTGGTTTTATAATTAAGTTTGCTTAAGATTTTCTTATTAATTTCCTAAACTGACCTTTCAGGTTATTTCCAAAATAAATTTTCATTTCAAAAACACATCCACATTTTATGTTGTCATAACACAAACTTGCATTAGACTTTCAATAGGTAAAAACATAATTTTTTAAAGTTAGTTTCTTGGCTCTTATATGTGGATAAATATTGAATCAACTTCACTGTTAAATAGTTTCATAGAATAACAAAATCTCAGAATTGGACAAAATTGGTAGGTCCTTTATAGGCAGCTAGCTAGTTCAGTGGATAAAGTACTGAACCTAGAGTTAGAAAGACCTGAGTTATAATACAGCTTCAGAAACTTACTAGCTGTGTGATATTGAGTAAGTCACATAACCTCTCTGCTTCAGTTTTCTCATCAGTAAAATGGGGACAATAATAATAATAATAATAATAATACCTCTATATCAGGAGAAACAAATGAAATAATAATATCAATTGTTTTATAAATCTTAAAACTCTAGATATTATTTTATCATTATTATCTCAACCAACCTGTACTTCAATAAGTATTTCTTTGACAATATATCTACAAAAAAAGAAAACAAACAAACCAAAAAAAAAAAAAAGAGGGGGCAGCTAGGTGGTGCAGTGGATAGAGCTCTGGCCTTGGAGTCAGGAGGACCTGAGTTCAAATCCAGAATCAGACACTTGATACTTACTTGCTGTGTGACCCTGGGCAAGTCACTTAACCCCGATTACCTCAGCAGAAAAGAAAAGACAATATATGTGCAATACACCCACTTTTGCTTGAAGGACTGTATGGTAATGGAAATCATGACCTCTTGAAGCAGACCATTCCAGTTTGCAGTAGCTCTAATTTGTAGGAACTTGTTCCTATGTTGAGCTGAAATCTGCCTCTCAATAACATCCCATCATTGTTCCAGCTCTACTCCCCCAGCTCAAACCCAACAATTTAAATTCATATTTTACCTTATAGTTCCCAAAGGAGAATGATATGCAAAGTACCTTGTAGGCATTAAGTCAAGTCAATAAACATTTATTCAACACTGGTTATGTGCCAGGCACTATGATAAATATTTTATTTAAATAAAATTTAAAGAATTAAATAATTATATTTTCAAGCACAATATAAATGTCAGTGAGCATTATGATTAATATTATTATAACAGGGCATCTGCACATGCCTAGATCACTTGAGATGAAGGCTTGAGGCAGTGGGGTCCAGAGTAGACACTATTACATTATTATTACTACTATTGCCATAATTTTAACTAGTATTCATCTAATTCTTCTGATTTTGTAAAAGGTGTTCAGATAAAAACTGTCCTTAGAGAAGTCACTATCTTGAATAACTCTTTATTTTATGCTCTGCGGACTTTTGCCCAGATGGGTGAAATATAAGCCTTTTTGTCATCAAATAAAAATACTGGGAGATAAGTTTGTCTATAGGTACACAAAATGTATCTTTCAGACAACTCCAGTAGCAGACAGGATAATGGGAATCATATGTAGCTCATCCTCTTTCCACATGGTTTTGATTACTTTTTCTTTTCTTTTTTTGGAAATTTATTTAAATTTAAACTTAAATAAAAATTGAGGGAAAAGAAAAACATTGCCATGTACACACTAGACCATAAGAGAGGATTCAATATAAAACAATCCATTTCCATTTCAAGAAAACGTATATAATAACACTACACATTCTTTTCAAAGCTGACAGCTTTCCTTTGCTTCCTTCTGGTTTTTGTTTTTTGTTCTCTGATGTGCACTTTTTACTTTACTTCTCCCTTTTTTCCAAAGAAGGCTACAATTAAATGTCAATATGTATATACACACATACACACACATATACACACATATATATACACACATACATACATATATATAAATATACACATATATACACATGTACTCTCATACACACATATGTAAGACCACGCCATGGTTATTTCTACCTGTCGTCTCCTTCTCTGAAGGTGGATAGCATCTTCCTTCATAAGTCCAAGGTTTTTATGATTTTTTTGTCAATCATTTCCTACACCACAAGATTATTTCAACCCAATCACATCCTATCTGAGAGATTGTATATGAAAGTTTCCCACCCCCTAATTTTCTGCATTCCTTCTATTCTTGGCTTACCTAGGTTTTATGTACACAAGAAAATTTTAATTTAAAACAATCACAATTATTCTTCTTACACTTCAACAATGCTCTCCCTTACAGTATAGTTTGATGTCTGATACTGTAGAATATATGTCCTTTACATCTTTTTTACTGATTTCTTTGAAGTTCCTGACCTTTTGCTCTTTTGAATGAACTTTGTTATTATTTTTTTCTAAATCAGTAAAATAATATTTTAGTAATTTAATTGGGATGATATTAAATAAATAATTTACATAAAATTGTTATTTTAAAAATTATTTTGGCTTTACCTACCCATGAACAGTAAATATTACTTCAATTATTTTGATCTGAGTTTATTTGTATAAAAATGTTTTATGTTTTTATTTATATAGTTCCTGTGTCTGTTTTGGCATGTATATGTTCAGATATTTTATACTATCTAGGTATTTTAAATGATTTAAAACAATATTGAATAATATTACTGACACATAGTGTAGTTTCTCTATTTTTCACTTTTGATGAAATCTATTTTAACTTTAACTTTGTCTGAGATCATGATTACTATCCCTATATTTTTTACTTAATAAGAGCTTTTCCTGCCCTTTATTTTATCTTTGTGTCTCTCATTTTTATAATGTTCCCTGAAAACAATATATTGTTGAATTCAATTTTTATTCTGCTATCCATTTCTGTTTTGTGGGTAAATTCATCCCATTCACATTCTAAGCTATAATTACTTGTGTATTTTCCTCCTTCCTCTTTTTCCTCACTAAACTTCTCACCCTATATACCCTATCTCTTCTCTCTCCTCTGCTTTACTTCTACCTGCTACCTTCCCCTCCTATTCCTTAATCTACCTATCCCTCTAAAAGTCCCTCCCTAATTTTCTCCCCACCACACTATCCCTTTGCCCTCTTATTCCTTTCTGAATTTAGAAGATTTTTACACACACACACACACACACAGACACACACATATGTATACATGTGTGTCTATGTATATATACATATACATACATACATATATGTGTGTATATTATATATGATTGTGATTATTTTAAATTATAATTTTCTGGTGTGCATAAAACCCATGTAGCCAAGAATAGAAGGAATGCAGACAATTGGGGGTGGGAAATTTTCATACACACACATATATAACCCATTCCCAACAAGAATAGGGTTCCAGCACTACCTGCTCCTCCGCTAGCTTCTTCTGCACTAATTTTTCCTTTTATACTTCCCTTGTATGAGATAATTACTCCTTTTTATCTCCCCCTACACAGTTTTTTTTAAGAATCATTCCATCATGCTCAACTCAGCCCAAGCCTTTCTTTCAAACTACCCAAATAATGATGACAATCATTAGAGTGTTGCTAATATTTTCACATATATGAAGTAAACAATTTGACCTTAGTGAGTCCTTTATAATTGGTCTTCAGAGTTACCTTATATTTCTCCTGGATGTGACATGTTGAATTTTCCCTTAAGTTCTAGGGTTTTTAATCACAAAAACCGAATGTCAGTTCTTTAAATGTTCATTTTTTTTTCATTCAGGATTATACTTAACTTTGCTGGGTAAATTACCTTGGTTGTAACCCCAGTTGTTTTGCTTTATGGAATATTGTATTCTAAGACCTATGGTCCTTCAACGTAATAGCCTCTAGGTCTTATGTAATCCTTATTGTAGTTCCATGATATTCAAATTGTTTTTTCTTGTTGCTTCCAATATTTTTTCCTTAACCTGGAAGCTTTGAAACTTAGCTATGATATTCCTGTAAGTTTCCTTCTGGAATCTCTTTCAAGTGGTGATTGGTGGGTGTTTTCTATTTCTGCTTTGCCTTCTTGTTCTAGAACTTCAGAGCAATTTTTCTTGATAATTTCTTTTAATGTTATATCAAGATTCCTTTTTATCCATAATTTTCAGGAAGTCTAACTATTCTTATATTATTTTTCCTAGATCTGTTCTTCAGATCAGTTGTTTTTCTGATGAGATGTTTCACTTTCTCTTCTGCATGTTTTTTTTAAATTTTGTTAATTTTGTTTTTAATTTTTTTCAATTTTAATTTTGTTTCATGTTTAATTTAATTTAATTTAATTTTTTTTTAAATTTTTAATTTTGTTTCATGATTTCTTGGTGTCTTAGAATGTCATTAACTTTTATTCCTTAAGTTTTTGATTCTGTATTTCAAATTGGTTGACTTTCTTTTCATAATTTTCTTGATTTTCTTGGATTGATTTTGTTTTTTTCTAATTTTTCCTCAGTCTCTCTTATTTGATTGTTAAAAGTCCTTTTTAAATTCTTCCAGGAACTCTTTTTGTGCTTGGGACCATTTGATACTTCTCAATGAAAAAAGGAGTGGCTTTTTGGGCTCCATTACTTCCTCTGAATATGAATTCATATTTTTTCTATCCCCATAGTAACTATCTATGATTGGGTTCTTTTTCCTTTGCTTACTCATTTATTTACTTGTTTGTTTGTTTCATTTTATTTATTTTTTAGCAACTATTAGTGTAATCAAATTGTAGTTCTGAGGTATTGGGAATGATGCCCAAAGTCTCAGGTCCTTCTTGCTGTTTTTTTCTGAGGTCTGTTTCAGGGCCCACCCTTGGGCTTTCCTCTCCACTCCTAAGCCACAGCTAGGGCCGCCAGCCACACTGTACCACAAATGATCTTGCTCCCTATGGTCCCTCCAGTGGCTGCAAACTACATCTGTCCTCTCTGCCCTGGAACTAGAACCAGGGACTCTGCTCTTCTACAACTGCCCACAGCTGGCAGGGTTCTCACCCCTTGCTACTTCACTCACCAAGTGTGTGCTAGCTCCTTCTCCCTGCAGCCACAGTCTAGGACACATCTGGTCAGCACAGCAGTACTGGGCATCCCTTGACAGTGGAAGGTCCCTTCAATCTTCTCCTAGTCAGCCATCAGACCCTGACACTATCTGCAAAATAAAAGTTTCTAACGCTGAGCCTGCCTCTCAACACAGCTACTCTCAGGGCTTGTTATTTATTAATTTTGCAGAGTTGGCTTGGAGGTATTTGCACTTTACTTGGGACAAACCTCCACCCCTGGAGGTCAGGTCTTTTCTGAGGTCTTCTTAAATTGTCTTAGGAGAACAATTGTTTTACCTGTATTTATTTCTGCTTTTCTGAGGTAATATTTGTCTTTTTTTTTTTTTTGGATAGGAAATTTGGAGAGCTGAAAGTTTTCTGACCTGCTCTGTCACCTTCCCAGAATCCTCTATTGATTTCTTTTACTAGGTCTATATATTTTGAAAGTCTTTCAGTATATGAGAATGCATCTCAAGGGAAGGCCTAGAAGAGTCAAATTATCTGCATATGTTAAAGGACCTCTTTCTATCCCATTCCTTGCTATTTACCACACTCCCGCTCCTTCATGGTCTCCCAAACTCAGCTATTTTAAATCCCCTTCTCTTACTATGCAAATTCAAGTTGACATACTTCAGTGTTCCCTCATACTTCATAAAAAAATGATGCCATTCTCTGAGAGCTCACTATTTTTCATTCCTCATCTTATAGTATCCAGATGTCTTCCCCCATGATTTCCTCCTTTAACTGTCTCATAGGAAGATATGGCCTCTCTTCTTGAAAAGGCAGACACTCACCATTTATCCTTCACCCAATCCCATCCTATGTCCTCTAACAGACACTCTCCTTTATCATCTCCTCTCTCTCATTAATCTTTAATCTCACACTATCTACTGGCTACTTGCCTATTGAGTACAAGCATACCCATATCTGCCTAATCCAAAATAAAATAAAATAAACCTTATTTTATCTAAGCACTCCACATGTATTTGCAGAATAGTGTGCCCCAGACTTTTGGAGGGAATGTTTTTGATAACACTGTTGTTGCTACGCCATTTCAATAAATATCCTTCCTAAAAGCTAATTAACCATGACTGATGGTTACTGAGAAGCATACTCATGGGGCCTTGTAAGCAATGATACCAAAAACCCAGACCCTCAAGGTTATTTTGAGAATCCTTGGAGTAGAAATAGTCAACTGCTTTCTGGGCACCTCACCCAGCAATGGGAGTGGAAGTTGTGGAAGCATATATAAGATTCTATGAAATGAAGATATTCTATAGTATGTATTTCAATGAGGCTATATGATTTGATGTCACATACATATATGTATGGATGTGTGTGTGTGTGTATCTCAAATGATATTATAATGTTTTCATTTGGCTTTCTCTAGCTTAGAACCCATATTTATTTCTATTTAGGAGAAATGAAAACTGACTTGCAGAAACACAATAGGCTTAAATTGTCTCCCTAAAAATATCATACTTTATATCAGTTAACCTTGTGTGTTGGTCAGCAATTTTTAAATAGAAAAGTGTTTTGCATCGAAATAATCTAGTACTCTCATTCTGTTTGGGCCTATTTTGTATATTGGTAGTAGATAATAATACATATCATTTGTATTATACTTTAAGGTTTACAAAGCACTTTCAAATATCATCTCATTTTATCCTCGCAAAAACCCTGTGAGGTTGGAGCCGTTATTATCCTAAATTTACAGATAAGTTTCTGAGGCTGGACTGGAACTCAGTTCTTTCTGACTCCATGACCAGCCCTCCATCTGAAGTACCACTTAGCTATCTCTTCAGGCAGAATTTGAACTCAGATTTTTCCTGAATCCAGATTCATATCCACTGTGCCACCTAGCTGTCATAAACATACCATGACTATGGAAATGAATTGTGGTGATAATTAAAAGCAATACAAATGTTCTAGTACTTTCAAGTGACTTGTTTACTTATATATATTCTCTAATAATTATCGAATTGATAATTTGCTCTCGAAGTTGCAGGGATTTTTTGTCATACTTTTTTACTCAGTCGATATACAAGGTGTCAAAAGTTTTAACATATTTTAAAAAAACTATTAAAGCTAAAAGCTGAACTAAGATTTTTGGTATACCCTTTAACACTTTTCTGTGTTTATGGATGTTTTTAAGTGACATAAGCTACAAATGTTTTGTATAAAGTACACAAATGTACAATTGGCCTATGTTTGGAAGGAACATTGTTGTTCCTATCTTTTGACGGAACATATGTGTTGGCTAGCATTGATAATTACAGAATCAGGCTTACATTTGAGAAAAATCTGTTAAACTTTGCTCAAAATTCATGCAGTATTGTGAAGGGTTTCAACCAATAATTACAGATTTTACCCAGGCCCCGCAATCTTCAAATTTTGAAGATGAGAGAATGTTTCAATAACCTCACTTGAATTAAATATACTGTCGTTCACAATATGAACAGTTCTCCAGATTTCTTCCTTAATCCAACCTGCATCCTTGTTGTGTTAGACTTCTTATGACAATTCAAATGACCAGAAATTTTCCATATCTCCCTTCTTTCAGGTTTTAGTCTCTCCTTTATTTTCTTTGCCTTCCACATCTTGAAAGGAAAGTTTTCTTTTAATGGTAACTTGATTATTGTGTTCTTTGTGTTGTATGACTCTCCCACTTAGAGCACTGTGTTGAGAACTTTACAAATATTATCTAATTTGATTCTGACAACAACTCTGGAAAATATCTCCATTTTGCGGATGAGGAAGCTGAGGAAGAGAGAGATTAAATAAATTGCCCAGTCATGATGCTCATAAGTATCTGAGGGCAGACTTGAACTAAGGTCTTTCAGAGTTCAGGCCCAACCTTCTATCATTGCATTACCTATACTACCTCAACAGGATAACAACAGAGAACAAAAGTGATGATGTGTACCTTTGTCCTATTCACAAGTGGAAAGGGCTGTCTAGACTGGTGATGGCTTCCTTTTTTTCTGGAAATCTTCAAACAGAGGATTGATAAGCACTCTTCAGACATCAGAACAGCAATTCCCTTTGTTTATGGGATGGACTGGAAGGTCTCTGGCATTACTTCCATCTCTGCAAATCTCTGGTTCTGTGTCTCCCTGCACTGCCTTAAACTTTTGACTTTTGCTTCCAAAAGCTTATGAAAAGCTAAAGTTTCTGGTGTATGTCTCTACTCCAGTATTCTTTCTATATATGGCATTTTTTGTGTTTAATTTGACAATATGGCACTCATATAATCAGCTGAATGTCTCAGTTAGATTCTACTACAACCTTCTTATGTTTTTCTGCAGATCTTCAATAAGTCTCAAATCACTTCAGCCAGGACTGTGTCAACCCCATCTTCCTCTCAGTGGTTCTTACATGAATATTATGGTTATTGTCAAACCTCACACATGTATGTATATACATACATGTATATATACATATACGTGTGCATGTATACATGCACACACATACCTATACATATTTCATACACACATATATACACACGTGTATATATATTTCATACATATACATATTTTTCCTTGCATTCTGTCAATTATTGTAGGAGAAAGCTTTTTTTTATTATGTTTATTTAAAAAAACACTTGGCTCTCCTAAGCATACCCATCTCCTTTTCAAAACCAGTTGAGACATCTGCATTTCATTTTTAAGTTTTGCCTTAATGAAGATTTTTCAATGATATTATGCTTCCACTCTTGGGAATGGTTATATCCCTCTTGAGGAGATACCAGGCCTGGTAAGTGGCATGACAAAAGGCCAATTCAACAGCATTTCAGCATTCCTGTTGGGTATTCATAGCTATCATATAGTCTTGGGACAAAAATGACAATCCTCATCGCCCAGTATTCCGGTCGATGATTTATTTTGCCTTTTAGTCACCCTCTCTATATCTTTATGATATATGGATTAGATTTTGTGGTTGTTGTTTTGAGTCATTATCACTACTACTATCTTTACTACCATCTTGTTCTCTTTTAGGGATGGGATTCAGATAAAAATGGTCAGAAAGCTACCATTCTTTTATATTTAATGTTTTATGGACTACTGGATAGGTATATTCAGGGACTAGACTTTAAAAAAATTGAATAAGAGTTTTTAAATATAAGCTCATCTTCTGTAACCTCACTGAGAGCATCTTTGGGAAGCAAATAATCATTTATGAAGAGTCTACTATGTTCCAGACACTATGTTAAGAACTTTACAAATATTATCTAATTTGATTCTAACAACTCTAGAAGTAGATGCTATTATTATCCCCAGTTTGCACATGAGGAAACTGAGGCAGAGAGAGGTTAAGTGACTTGGCCAGGGTCATGTAGCTAGCAAGTATCTGAGGCCCGACTTGAACTAAGGTCTTTCAGAGTTCAGGCCCAGTTCTCTATCTACTACACTACCTAGCTACCTCTTCAGGATAACAACAGATAGCAAAAGTGATGACACATACCTTTGTCCTGTTCCCAAGATTTTTTTAACACATCCTAGGCCACTAGATTTTGAAAGCTGTTCATTCCATGAATGAAGGACTGGATGAAATGAATGAAAAACAATTCTTGAGCACTTACTATGTGATAAGCACTGGGAAGATAAATAAGCAAAGTGAGACAGGCCCTGCTCTTAGGAATCTCACTCTCATAAGAGGAAAAAAAATCATCCACAAGGCATATGAAAAGAACTGGAAGTCCTAAGGGCACAACAGTGGGGCAGAGGGCAAGGCCCAATGGTCTTTAAATTATATAATTAAATTAAATTATATATATTATATAAATATACCATCAGATGACAGTACCAGGGTACTGCAGGTCATAGAGATAGGGCAGACAATGGGACCTAGATGAATGACCTTACAAAGTAATGATAGAGAAGATGGTAAGGCCTGATGGTCATTCATCTTACTAGAATGATAGCATTAGTGACTTCCTTTTTATCCAAGCTATGTGAACAGTCAAGGAGCATAAGACCATTTATTTTACAGGTAAAGAGCCTGTGGGTTATAGAGGTGATGTAATTTAGCACAGATTATAAGGACAGTAGGCTTCAGAGATGGGATTTGAACCCAGGTACTACAACTCCAGCACATTGTTCTTTCCTCTTTACCATATTGCTTCCTTACTCTGTCAATCTTCTATATTTTTGATGAGGAAATGTAAGTTCTCTTTAGAAGTACTGGGGATGATGAACCCTTATGAGTATTTGCTTAGACAACTCTAAAACCACCACCAAGCTGTTATTTTAATTTTACTATTTACCTCTTATTTCATTTTTTCCCATCTGCTTTTTGGAGTCCTTGTGACCATCATTTTTTTTCTCTGAGATTTTATTTGTACTACTGGCAGATTTATATTTGACTCTATTTGCCTTTTGAGCTTCTCATTCCATGGTATGTGGTATCTTCTTCTGTTAACTCATATAACCACTTCAGTTCCTGGACTAGTATTTTGTGCCAAGGACAGGCTCTGCCCTCTCCCACACTTTTGGATGGGCTAGGCAGGACTTGTTTGATCCCATCCCTTCCATCATCTGGAATCTGGTGCAATTGGCATTCTTTTATTAAGTAATTGTTTTATTCATTTTAAACAAATAAAAAATGAGAAAAGAAAAAAAAAGAACATTGCCATGTGTACAGCAGAATAGAAGAGAAGATTCAATATAAAAAAAACCATTTAAAGAAAAACTATATAATAAATACTATACGTTGTATTTCAAGATAGATATCAAACTTTTATTTGCTTCCTTGTAGGTTTTCTTTTGTTATCTTCTGTTCACTTTTTGTTTTATTTTTCTCTTCTTTACCCACTCTACCCCCTGCCCTAAAGAAGGCTATAATTAAACATTAGTAAATATATACATAATACACACACATACATATATACATATATAGACATATAAATATACATATGTATATACACACATACATACATATACATAGATATCTATAAACATACACATGTATACTCATACACACATAAGTAAGACCATACTATGGTTATTTCCACATGTCATCAGTTTCTCTGAAGGTAGATAGCATTTTACATTATAGCTCATCATTTTCTACATCACAACAACATTCCAATCCAATCACATTTTATCTGAGAAATCATCTATGAAAGTTTTTTCCCCCTCAATTTTCTGTATTCCTTCTATTCTTGACTACATTGGTTTCATTTAAACAAGAAAAATTTAATTTAAAATAATTGATATTATCCATTTTAACAGTTACTATTCTTTACAGATGGGCCACACTAGTTCCTGCCCTCTGTCTCAAACTCTGATTTCCATTTCAGGCTCCTAGTTACCCAATGTGATGCTGGGTTTAGCCAGTCTCTTTCTCCTTTCACATGCTCTAGTGGTGAGCTGTTTCCATCCTTTGTTGCCTCCCTGACAAGGCCCAGTGAAGTTAAGATATTGTGCTGGTCTTTGGGGGCCCTGGACACTCACACTCAGATGTTGAACTAGCACTATCCTTGACTATGGCTTCCAGTGTTCCAAAGGATTCACAATTCATCTTTCTGTACCTTTAGGCCTGACTCTCCCATTTTCAATACACCAGGGATGAGATATCAATGACTTTGAGCCCCAATTGTCATTACTCTCTCTGATTTTCAGACTGGCTTTGACCTCTCCTGGAATAGATCCAATCTCAGAGCATCTGAAGGTTTTTGAATCTCTGGTACATTTGGGCTCAAAGCACTATAGATAGTGGCCCATACTGTCCCTGCCCACTCCCCCAAGAGTGATCTCCAAAGTACCTCTGCTCAGAACTCCTAACAGAACAGGCTTCTGGCCACTCTGGATTGTTCAAACTCAGGTACATGTATCACAATTTAAGTTCACTTTTGCCTATGCAGGCTAGACCCAGCTTCCAGTTCTTGCAAATTTCTGACCATCTTTTTGTGCAGCTGTGGAGAGGCTTAATTCTGTCTCCATTTGTTCTTCTTGATCAATATTCAATCCAAAACCTTTTAGGATCTTTATTAAAATGTCTTACAGTGCATTTAGGTTCTTTTATGACCTTAATTCCCACTCCTTTTCCAATTGTTCTTATTCCACCATATCTTGCTTTTTAAAAATTAGTTTAAAGTTTGTTTGTTTCCCCCTCTTCTTAATATGAGCAGTCCATATTATTTGAAACCACCTTCAAATTTACTAGTGCAGATACTAATTCAAGAGCTGCTAGGCAGCACAGGGATAGAATGCCGGACTTGGAGTCAGAAACATTCATCTTCTCGAGTCCAAATCTGGCCTCATACACTTACTAGCTGTATGACCCTGGGCAAGTGACTTAACCCTGTTTGCCTTAATTTCTTCAACTGTAAAAATGAGCTAGAGAAGGAAATGGCAAACAACTCTGGTAATCTTTGCCAAGAAAACTCCAAATGGGATCACGACAGGTGAGACAGGACTGAAAACAACAGGAAAACAACAACAACAAAAGATACCACTTTATTGATTGTTTTTGAATTACAACATTTCTTTTTTAAAATTTTTACCACTATCCCCCCACCACAAAAAAAAATAACAGTCATGGTGACCTAACTTCTTTATGTTATCTATTTTTCTCCTTGCCTGGTTTTTATGTGCCTTTCATTAAGTGAAATGAATTTTCCCTTGTACCTGATATACACACAGACTACTTGGTTAAAATTTGTTTAGTGTTGATTCTGTATTTTAAAAAAAGTTAGTAAGCATTTCAAGAGTTTCTGTGGATTTCCGTTGACTTTCTTTCAATAACACTTCTCATCTGTTTCTATTTTTAAGTCATATTTGAGGCTTAAATGAGCTATCCCATTATTAGTAGGCTCCTTCAAGGTGAATTGTAGAGCCTGGATTTGGGGGTGTTGGAAATGAGGAGAAATCCCTGAGTCAAAGCTGACAAGACTGCCCCCAATACCCAGGCAAGTTGCTTCAGACAAACACAATTAAAATACAAGTGGAAACCTCCCAGAGGGGCAGCTAGGTGGCACAGTGGATAGAACACTATGCCTGGAGTCAGAAAGACTCCTATTTCTAAGCTCAAATTTACCAGCTGTGTGATCCTGGCCAAGTCACTTAATCCTTTGTCTCAGTTTCCTCATTTGTGAAATGAGTTCAAGAAGGAAATACAAACCAATCTAGTATCTCTGCCAAGAAAACCCCAAATGGAGTCATGAAGAGTTGAACATGGCCATCCTAGTATTTACATACATACAACAGAGGAAACTTTATTGTGAGTTTTACTCAAAACAGAATCTGATGAATGTATGTGATTTAATAGAATGAAATGGAGAATAATTGAATAGATCAGAACAGAATGAAACAGAGCAGAGCTTAGCACAGTGCCTAGCACATAGTAGGTGTTAATAAATGTTTATTTATTGATTGTTGAACAAAATAGAATTGAATAGGTTTGCATTGAGTAGAATACTCAGTTTGCCAAGAAGCATTTATTAGACTGTACACATAATTTAGCTAATGTGGCACAGTCAACAGAGACATGACCCTTGAAGTCAAGAAGGACATGTTGGTTTTGTGACACTGGAGTGTTATTTGACATCTCAGTGTCTTAGACAGCTCTTTGAGAGAGAACAAATGCTGATATGCCTTCATGCAAGGAGTTTCTCACCCAGAGCTTGATAAAATCAGTTTGGATTAAAAAAAAATAGAATAGAATGTTAGCATTGGAAGAAAACATAAGAAGTCATTTAACTCTATCTTCCCCATTTTACAGACAAAGCACTCAGGCTGCTTGTTCAGAATTTGAATCTACATTATATTTTGCTTCCATAGGAAGAACATCTATGGAGTTAATCTTATTCATAGGGGATAGATGATGCCATGCCCTTTGGGTTCTTGTAGAGGTAGGAAATAACATGTGGAAAATGTTGCAGACATTTTCACACATGGTTGCTATGTTAGTAGGTTTTTTACTTATCTATTTTACTTTCTTATTGGAGAAGGTTCTATGAAGGGTATATAGCAGGATTTAACTATAATGTAAAAAAAATCAATAGTTTTTTTTTAAATTATTATGCTGAGAGAGGAAATAGTCTAGGGTGGTTGCATTGTTCAGGAAAGCTGTACCCCTGGATGTTTAACCTCTAATTGTGCATAATTACCTTGGGTTCTTTTCTTCCAAGATTTTGTAGTAGTTAGAATAATTGAGAGGCAGAACAAAAACCACCAATTTCAACAAATATGTCAAGTAGTACAAAATATCCAGGGCAAACAGGAAGAAATATTCTCTCAGGTCAGCTTTTTAAAGACAAGTTCTTTTTGAAAAGGATCTGAAGGGACCATAGAACACCAGCCCCAGTGGGTCAAGTTCACAGTACGAGAAGGAGAAATTGGACAGTTGGCAACTTCTTATTTCCATTAATTATTTTAATTGTGTATTAAGTTTTACTATCATTAGCCCCTAAATTGTGAAGTCCCAAAGACAGGGCTCTGGTTTTTCCACCGTAGTTATAATTCTGTAGAGAGGTTCCCAATGCATTTTTGTGTATGTTTCCTGTTCTCTAAATTATGCGCATATATAAGAAAAGGCAGTGAGTTGTATTTAAACTGTCAAGTCAAGCTAACAAACATGTATTAATGACTTCTTATCGATTTGCCAAGCACTGTGCCAACCACTGAGAAAACAAATAGAAGCAGAAAGTCCCTTTCCTTTGGGAGCTTACATTGTAATTGGGGAAGACAACTTATGAAAGAAAGCTGAAGAGATGAGGGAGGAGGAGAGATCCTCATATGGAGATATGGCAGGACAGAAAGTCCAGAAACTCTGGTGATTGTAATCTGCAGAGAACTGAACATGTGGCTGACCTGGTGTTTCACATTAACTGGAGGTATTGGAGGGATAAACCAAAAAGGGAAGGGTGATGTAGGGGAAGAGTCTGAAAAGTCTTCCAGTGTGAGAAATCCAGGGGTAGAGTGAACTTCCAGGTTGAAGAGGCTTCTGTGACATGGTAGAGAAAGTCTAATGAGTCAGAAGCATAACCTGGAGAGGAATGAAGATATATGTTGTTGGGGTAACCAAATAAATCCATCAGTATACATTTATGGAATTCCTGTTTTATATGAAGTATGGTTCCAAGTGTTATGGGCTACAAACTAATATAGAAGGTCTGCCCCTTGATCACAACAAATGACATATATGTCCAGTTTTAAGGCTCACAAAGAACTTTTAAAGATGTCTCCTTTTATCCTCACAATAACCCATGGTGGCAGCCACTTCAGTTATGATTTTCATTTTACATATGAAGAGACTGAGGCTGAGACTTTAAGGGACAGGCCTATGTTCACCTTCATATTAAGTGTCAGTGATGAGATCTGACTGTCTCTCCTTACTGCCAGGGAAGCACTCTTTCCTTCTAGGGTTGGGAAACCTGCATCCTGGAGGCCCCACGTGGCCTTCTAGGTCCTCAGATGTGGCCTTTTGAATCCAAGTTTTATAGAACAAATCCTTTATTAAGGAGATATGTTCTGTGAAGTTTGGATTCAGTCAAATGGCTGCACTTGAGGACCTAGAAGGCTATGTGTGGCCTCTAGGCTGCAGGTTGCCTGTCCCTGCAGGCTTATGCTATATGTTTTGAGGGACTTGTAGGCTAGCCAAAAAGAGAAATTCAAGCATATTAATGGCCTCATAATAGTCAAATAGCAGTTTTAGGCCATAGTTCAAGACATATCATAGGGCAACATATGTGCCAAATGCGTGCTAAAAGTATGTGTACATTATATGAATGAAAAGAATGAAAATGACTCTTACCTTTGTTGGCCAGGGTGGAGGAGACATTTTATGTAGTCTTTAACAATGAATAAACTTTTGACAGCAGCAGAAGAAGGCTGACTGTGGGGAAAGGATGGGGAATAGTCCATGTAGGAAAAGTAAAGTGGTTTGTAGGAAAACATACCTGTGGACATTTTTTTTTTTACTTTCTCTACATGTTGCCTGGAGCCATAATTATTTCTTAGAAGAACCCTCATGGTTTCCTCTTGGTAGATATAATTAATATAACAAACAAAATCCTATAGTTTTATGACACCAATAAATACTAATGACTTTATTTTCCCCAAAGCTATTCTGATGTAGTTCATTTCACACCAGGCATATTGAAATTTCTGCGTGAAATAATATGGTTTTCAACAGCAAAGGTGTGGTTAAGGTAGCATCAATAGATATGACATTTTCTAAAGTTAATGTGCTCCATAAAGAACAAGATTTTAAATTAAATTTAAAAATTGATATGTTCATTATATGGCAAATCTGATAAATGTTTAAATACCCATATATGAGATCACTAGCAAGATAGATGACTAGTCTCTTTCTGCAAATCTCTTCAACCCTGTAACATCAAAAAAGGAATCATTTTCCAGACATAGAAAAATTATAGTTACCTTCAACAACATAAGAAGAAAGACTGTCTTCTCCCAATACATAAATACACAACATCAAAATGTTATGAATCAACACCAGACAACTTTAATCCTAAGAGCTCTGGTTCAGCATCCTTGTTCCACTCTCAACTGACTCCATGTAGAATAAAGATGTATGCAAATAAACATGAAGGCTTCTAACTGGACATCTTGCTATGGATATCACCAAAAGAGGCAGTAGCTTCTTGAACCCCTCATCCCCTCCTATACATTGTAAGAAGTAGCTGACCTTGATTTTTCCTCTGATTTTTTTCCCGTCTAACAAAGGAGGAATTGGGTGGCCTGAAGGAAAGTCTGCTTGAGGGTTACTGGGCTCAGAGATACAGACTAGAGAGGAGTAACACTTTGGGTTTGATGTAAAGGGGTGGAAAAAGAAAGAAAATGAAGATTGGTCCTTTCTCCCTTGGAGATTACTCAGGGCAGGGAACTAGGACTTCTAATATCCATATCATCTGGTACAAAGAGGATAGTACCATAAGTCACTCAAACTTTAGAGTCTGTGCATGAGTGGAAGAGGAGGTGCCAAAGAGTGAATGATAATGATGGAGAATACAAGAAAGAAAGTCTGAAATTAAAAAAAAAATCAAGTGAAAAATTCTAAATAAAATCTTAGTGTGCAAAGAGATAAACTAACAGGAGTATTTCCCAAAGACAACAACAACAACAAAAAGACAACATGGTGTAAAGAATGAGCACAACTTGAAAATGAAACCAAAGTATTCTTAAAAATATAATTTGAAAGGAATGGGAGCAATAGTGGTGATGGGGATTCCGAATGCTCTAGTATCACCAGAAATTTTAAAATAATAGCAAGAAATTCTAGAATCTTTAAACAAATACATAACATTTACAATAAATTGGGAGTGCTTTTACATCAGAATTTACAGCTCCAGTGCAGAATCTTAAAAACATACTCAAAAACAAAACAATACCAAAAAAAGAGGGTAAGAACATTACTTATATGATGGAGAATTTTCAGAGCGAGAAAGAGACAGACAGAGAGAGACTAAAAGGCTCTAGAATACTAGAAAAATTGAAAGAAGAGAAGCAAGAGGCAACAATATTAAAAGAACATAAATTCTATACAAGACAGAGACTGATTATAAAAAAGATATAAAGATATAAAAGATTTAAAGATATAATTTATATACCATAATTCTTTAAGAATAATATGATAATATATATTTAAAAAAAACTTGAATACTATGTCTCAGGAAGTAACAGAAGAAAAATATCTAGAACTTTTGAATACATACACAAAGCATCCATTGAGAGAATGCCACAGTTTGATGCAAATATAAAAATGTCCCAAATGGCAAGTCAATGAATGACCTCAAAAATTTCAATGAAAAAAAATTCCAAGTGATCAGAAGAAAGACCTTCAAAAACAAAGGAAAAATAATTAAATAGCAGAAACTTATTCCAAAGTTACAATAAATCACAGAAGGGAATGGAATAGTATGTTTTCTATTTTTTAAAAAAAAGCTCAACCTGTAATCTTAAACAACATATTCTTCAAGCCTGAGCCTAATTGTCAATAAAAATATGAATTACAGAGACAATTAAGACTTCCTCAAAAAAAAAAAAAGAAAGAAAACAGGGGCAGAACCAAGATGGCGGAATGAAAGCAGTGACTTGCTTAAGCCCTCCCCCAAACCCCTCCAAATACCTATAAAAATGGCTCTGAACAAATTCTAAAGAACCCATAAAAAGAAAGAGTGAGACAAATTTCCAGCCCAAGACAACCTGAATGGTTGATCAGAAAAGTATGTTGCGCCAGGTTGGGAGAAGAGTGCAGTTCAACATGGGTGCACAGGCAAGGCAGGCCACAGCAAACCTGGAGCAGGCCTCAGAGGACTGGGCAGCTGTGGAGGTTTCCAGACTTCTCAACCCATGAAGGCCAAAGACAACTTAGAAGGTCAGTGGGAAAAGTCTGTTTCTGTGGTGAGAGAGAGAAGCGGAGTGGTCTCAGCTCTAGTCCCTGAGCACAACCCTGAGGCAACGGCTGCCTCCTAAGCTTCCAGATCACAGACCAAGGGGCAATTGAGTGGCTGATCAGAGGGGCATTGCAGAGATGTCTGTGCTGGTGCAGGATTCTCTTGCTTTGCCCATGCTTGGATCTGGGTTACAGTTCTAGGTAGCAGTCCCGAGGTGAGGAGGAGCGCTGGTGTGGTGGAGCTTGTAGTGGCTGTGAAAATCCTCCTCACAGTTCCAAGACAGAAAAGAGTGCTTGTGATCACTCATAGACCAGAACACGGGCCAGGGAAGGAGTAAACACCTTGTCCTTGATCATAGCACTTTGGAAGAACTGAAAATTTACAGGTCCCTAGAAGTATCTCTGAAAACAGCTGTACAAACCCCCAAAGCTTGGGACAGTACATTCTCCACATTGGAAGCAGACCTCTACCTTAATAAAGAGTTTATAATTCAAGTAATTGGCTGGGATCATGAGCAAACCTCCCAAGACATGTCAGACCATAGAATCATTTTTGGGAACAAAGAAGATCAAAACATACAACCAGAGGAAGACAATAAAGTCAATGCTCCTACATCCAAAGCCTCCAAGAAAAATAGGAATCAGTCCCAGGCCTTGGAAGAGCTCAAAAGGGCTTTTGAGAAGCAAGTAAGAGAAGTAGAGGAAAAACTGGGAAGAGAAATGAGAGTGATGCAAGAAAATCATGAAAAACAAGTCAACAACTTGCTAAAAGAGACCAAAAAAAAAGTACTGAAGAAAATAACACCTTAAAAAAAGAGCCTAACCCAAATGGCAACATATATATATATATATACATATATATATATATATATACACACACACATATATACATATATATGTATATATATGTATATATAATATATATTATATATGTATATATTATATATATTGTATATATATTATATATATAAATAAGTAAAATAAAATTAAAAAGAAAACAAAAAGAAAACAAAAAGGAAAAGGAAAGAATAAAGAAAAGAAAAAATATATATACTTAAATATATTATTCTACCTGCCAATACTTCAAATAACAAAAGAACAAGAAAAGTTAATAAATATAAGAATTTTAAAGAGTACTGTCATTAATCAGTTTTATCTATAGGGTAAAAGAAAAAGGAAAAAAAAAACCAGCGGGACCCCAAAGGGATTAAAAACAAAAGTCTTAAGGATCTGGATATTTGAGAGGGATTTAAAGAAGACATAAATATGGAATTGTTGAAATGGTACATCACTGATTGAATAATCTGACCCTTTTATTGGGACCCAGTGTCTTCTATGAAACTAATACAGAGTGGCAGTTTGTATTAATTGGGAAAGAAGAGGTAGACAGAGAGGAGCAAATGATCACCCCTTAGCAAGTCCAGGAATGGATGCTGAAGGGATCAAGCTTACTATAGTTTTCCAGCAAGAGAGAATTTTGGGAGAATAGGATGGATGTGGTGGAAGTGGGGCACTGGGACCAAGAGACTTCAATACTAGATCTCACCCTTTCTAAAACACCCTCAAGGTGGGAAGAGATGTGCATTTGCAAAAGAAGACAAGAAACTCATGATTGTCTGAGGCAAGTCTGCATATTGGGAGATCTTTTCTGAAAGAGTATTGTGCCTCTAGCATCCCACTTTAGGAGAAGGGATGTGTGAACTTCGGGGGCAAGCTGGAACCCAGATTTCTGGGGGACATCATAGTTAGAAGAAGAAACATGCCATTTGGGATGAAGAGTCGGTCCAGGCTTCACCATTTGAGATGCAGTGAAATTCCTATATTTCAGCATTTTAGCTAAGCTACTTTGCTTCCCTCATTGAATGATTTTTCTGAGAAGCAAAGCAGAAAAAGAGAGAATGGGGTAAGATTAACAAAGGTAATCACATGCAAACTGGATAGAAGAATAAATTCAAGCTAAGTATTTGCCACGTTTGGACTTCATAAGGTATACAAAGAAAAAAAAAGGAACAAATAAGGGTATAGCTCATGAAACAGAAAATAATATTCAAAAGACACTAGAGGGGAAGACAAATAAAGAATACGAAGAAAAAAATGTCTTATAAAGGATATAATAAAATAAAATTACTGAAAGTAAGAGGTTAAAAAAGAGTAGCTTCTGTGGTTTTTGCCCCTCCGATTGAAGGGCTGGAGTGTGGAGCAAAAACTCCTCCCAAACCTTCCATTAAAAGAGGGTTCAGAGGGCTCATGGCCCAACCATTTCCCACCAGCTGCACTCCTTGGATTTCACTTCATCATCATCATGGACTTGCCCCAGGTACTTTCTCATGTTCCCTCCACTTTTTAAATTTTCTTTTGTATGTTGTCTCCCCCCATTAGATTAGAAGCTTCTTGAAGAAAGGAAGGATCTTTTTGTTCTCTTTTTCATATACCAAGGGCTTAGAAGATTGCCTGACAGTGTATTTAATAAGGTTTATTGAATAAATTAAGGGGTGAAGATTCGCACTAGTTAGTCTACTGGGTGGGGAAAGAGATGAGACAAATGGTAGGCCAGAGGACTAAATAATTAAAAAGAACAAAGGGAAATTAACAATTTATGTAAAATAAAGAACTTGATATAGGGTTGTTTTATTTTTCATCCTTCATGTTCAAAGAGGAGCAATGACATAATGATGTTGGGGTCAAGGTACAGTGTATTTGATTGTGCTTGATTAGTTCAATACAAGCTTGGAAGGCTCTAACAGGTTGGGCATGAATAGTCTTTCTGAGCATTTGGGCTACACAGGTTGGGCATAAACAGTCTGTCTGAACATTTGGGATACACAGGTTGGGCACAAATAATCTGTGTGAACATTTGGGATGGAGTTGTCTCTAGGTTTTCTCATCTCACATTTCTTTTGTGCTTCTGTGATTTGGCTTTGCTCATAGAGCACAGTGACTTTCTTGAGGTGGAAATGCCATACGGGGCAGTCCTGTGCCAGTATCTTCCATGTCTTACAATCAATACTCAAGTTCTTCAGAGAGACCTTGAGAGTGTCCTTGTACAGCTTCTTCTGACCTCCCTGTAAACACTTGCCTCCTGGGAGTTCTCAGTAAAATAGTCTTTTAGGTAAACATTTGTTTGGCATTAGGGCTAAGTGGCCAACCCATCAGAGATGCCCTTTCTACAGCAGAGTTTGAACATGTGGCAGATCAGCTCCAGAGGTACTGGATACTGCTACAGGGTAGGCATACAGGAGTGGAGGAGATTGGGCGAATCTATATTCACATCACAGTAATGTAATTTCAGGGACAAAGTACAGACTTAAAGTAGAAAGAGAATGAGAAAAAAAATGAAAGAAACAGAGAAAACAAAAGGTTTACAATCTTAACTCTCAATGTGAATGGATTAAACAATCTAACACAACAAAAGAGAATTAACAATTAACAAGAGAAAGCTCAATAACTTCCTGCATGTAAGAAACACTTCTAAAAGTAAAGAGAATGAGTTGAACACAAGTTTATTATACATTAGGTAAATCCAAGGAAGTCAGAATTTATAATCACACTATCAGAGTAAGCAAAAATTTAAAAAAAAATCACAAAAAAACCCCCAAAAGAGATAATATGGGAAAGATATTCCACTTAGAGAAACCATATAGAAGGAACAAGTATTTAACACTGTGGAGCTTTGACAAAGAATTTAATATTTACTTCAAAGGTATAATCACAAATATACAAATGTACTCAAACCCAACACACAGGAGGCATAATCCCCTTATCCCTTGAACCATCTCAGTCTATGGTGAGATGAAGGGAATTAGGTTCATAGTTTAGGTGGATTCTTATAGAGCACATTCCCAGTTGTAAATCCACAACCCTCTCCCCCCTCCAGGCTAAGTCTTAGGGACCCTGACTTCTTAGGGCTTCCATTCTGAGGGAGGGGGTGGCTAGCTACACCACCCTGATGCGGTGGGATCTAGACCACAAAAAGAAAAAACCCTGGACTTTCCCACATGGCTAGATCTCTGGCTTTGCCTAAGGCTATAATCCCATCAACTGACCCATAATCTAGCCTAGCTCTCCATTGTCTCACCTCCCTATGGGCCTCCTGCCATTTCCCACCCTTAATGCTAACTGGGCTCCATTCTCCCTTAGCAAGGAGGTCCAGATCCCAGGACTTCTGTTCACCCCAACTATTAGGCCACTCCTAGATCCCTCCCATAGTCTTTCTGTATATAAGATCCATCTTGTCTCCATTAAATTACAGGATGTAAATAGCTGTAACAGAGATAAGGAGATTAAAGAGCATGCCCCTTTCAGACTTTGTAATTGCAGGCTATAACCTATTGTCTTCTGGCTTTGAAAGAGTTACTTTCACCCTATAAAAAGGCACCACTCAAAAATCTGACAGTGGCATACCCTTAAATCTTATTGTTTCTGTCATTTGGTCCTTACGTTCTTCAGTTTTGTCAATTGAATTGGGAAGGGCTCAGTTGATCAGAGGTCCCCTGGTCAATCGCTCAGGCCCCGATTCTGACCCACCCCCCTACAGATTATATTAAAGTGATGATTATGGTAGAAAAGCTATTCCTCTTTTCTGCAGAGATGCAGGCACACATAGCCCAAAGAAGCTTTAAATACACACGCACACACACACACACAATTCATATCATGATCCTGTATTTTATAGAAAAAAGGGGGAGGTCTTTCTTTTCACACCACACACACAAGATTTCGTAAACAAGCCATTTCAGATGTTGGTAAAGAACTGAAGGAATTTCAAGAGTCAAACACACAGGAGCCATATAGTAACTGTAGTGGTGAAAGTTCCATCTGCCAGAGACCATTGAACAACAGATGTTTTTAACAGATCATTTTAAGCTACAGCAGAAGATATAACAACCAGAAACTCTGTTTCTGCTGGTTAGGAATGACCCCAATAGAAAGCACTCATCTGCCTCTTTAGTTGAGAAGAATACCCTGCTAAGTCATGATGGCATCTCTGTTGATCTCTAATTCTTTAGCTCTATGTTACATAGTACATTTTTATTCATGGCATTCCATAATTATCAGTCAGTCAATCAACAAACATTTATTTAGTGTCTACTACATGTGATAGTTATCCAAGTGAGACAGTTGTTATTATACTCAAGAAAATTACATGCTACTAGGTAGATATAATATGTCCACAGATGTGTGTGTGTATGTATATATGTTACACACATATTCAAAATAAATACAAAAATTTTCCCAAACTAACCACTTTGGAAATTGAGAAAGTCTTTTGAAAGAGGTAGCAATTAGGCCCAGCCTTGAAGGGAATTGAGAGCTATAAAAGGTATAGATGAAGTGGGAGAACATTCTAGGCACACAGGATAGCCTGTGAAAATGGATAAAGGCTGGAAAATTCTATGTCATGTTGTGGGAAAAGAAAGACATCTCAAACTTTTAAAGCTGGCACATTAAATATCACTTTTTTAAGCAGAAGAGGAAACTGAGGCATAAAGGACATAAATGGTTTATCCAAGTTCCCATAGAGTAGGTGATAGAACTGAACAGTCAGTGTCACAGATCGAGTGCTTCTTTGTGGTATATTAAGATAAAAATATAAACCAACTAGAGTTTTGTTTTATGTTTTTTTCTCTTTTTATGGAAATTAAATTCTTATGTGGGAAAGAAAAACTACATGCATACATGTGCACATAGATGGCACAATATAGCATACATACATGTACACACACGCATGCATACACAATTGCTATTTTGTCCCAGAGAGAGGGGCAGCATGGTGGATTCAATAGAGGGCTGGCCTTGGAATTAGGATGATTTGGGTTCTAATATAATTTCTGAAAGATACTGGTCATGTGACCACAGCCAACTCATTTAACCTCTTAAAGCAAGCAACTGTGTGGACTTCATCAGTGGAGGAGAATTCTCTTCTCTGGCAATGAAATCACAGGTCCAGACCCAAAGTGAAAATTATCCATCATCTTCCTGATCATTGATACCCAAATCCATCAGAGCCATTTTCTTGAAAATATAATCAACTAAGAGAAGAAATCAGTGAAAATTTCACAAGCAATAACATTCTTCACACATTTGACTCTTCTCCCTTTAATTCATCTCGTATTGTTTTAATACTTTTTAAAGTATCTATCTGCAAATTTGCCACTGGTTCAACCAATTGATGAAAACATGTTGTTTCTGAGAAGCTCTAAGAAAGAAACTAACTTCAAGGGTATTAAGTGCTAGCCAAATGCCTTTGACATTTCTATACATAGAGGAGTCATCCTTTTTATTCATTTCTCTACATCTTGGAAAAATTAAATGTACCACATTCTAATACAATTGGGAGGGGAGGGGTTCTGGCAGGGAGGAAAATTGAAAAGGAGGCATGGACTGAAGAATAGTCAACCTATATGTGATGTCTCTCTCATTCTTTTTTGAGAGACGGTGTAGTAGAGTTAATTAAACCTTGGTAAATAGGAAAAAAAAACTCTTGGTTTTCTTCCTACCTGAATGACAACCCCCTTTCAATTTCCTTTATAGGATCTTCATCTAGGAAATGTTAACTAAACATGAGTGTCCAACAAGACTTTGTCCTGGGCTCTCTTCTTTTTCTGTCCTTTATACCTAGGTGATCTCAGTAGTTCCCTTGGATTCAATTACTATCTCTATTCTGATGATTCTCAGATCTACTTGTACAGTCCTAACCCCTCTTATGACCTCCAGTCTCAAATCCTCTTAGATATCTCAAACCAGATTTCTGGCGGACATCTGAAGCTCAGCATATCCTCTGTCTAACCTCCCCATCTCTGTGAAGGAGCTCACCATCCAAACACCCAGTGGCTCACAGCCGAGATATCATTTTTGACTTCTCACTCTCACCCTCCATATTCAATCTAATGTCAAGTCCCATCAGTTCTATCTTTGTGATATCCTTTACAGAGCAGCTAGAGGGCATAGTGGATATCGTGCCTGGCATGCAGTCAAGAAGTCTCATCTTCCTGATTCAAATCTGGCTTCAGACACTTAATAACTGTGTGACCCTAAGCAAATCACTTAACCTAGTTTACATCAGTTTCCTCATCTGTAAAATGAGCTGAAGAAGGAAATGGCAAAGCATTCCAGTATCTTTGCCAAGAAAACCCAAATGGGTTCACTAAGAGTAGGACGTGACTGAAATGATTAAACAACAAAAACAAACAAAAAAAAATAAAAACCTAACATCTCTCACATATATCCCCTTTGTCTCTTCCGATATTACAATCACCCTGGTACAGGCTTTCATCTCCTCACACCTGTACTATTGCAATGGCTTTCTGGTTGACCTTCCTACCTCAAGTCTCTCCCTACTCCTCTCTGTCTTCTACTCAGCTATGAAAACGATCTTCCTAAAGTGCAGGTATGTTCGGGCCATTTCCCTTGCCCATATAATAAACTCCAGTGGTTCCCTATTACCTCCGGGATCAAATATGCAATCTTTTGTTTTTCTTTCATAACCTGGCTTCTCCCTGCCTTTCCATTTGGACTCTTTTCTGTTCTTGACACCAGACACTCCATCTGTGCATTTTCACTGGCTGTCCCCCAAGTCCAGAATTCTCTCCTTCTACTACTCCACCTCCTATTTTTTTTGTCTTCTTTAAAGCTTCATCTAAAATCCTACCTTCTATAGGAACTCTTCCCTGGTTCTCTATAATGTTAGTGTCTTTCCTCTGAGATTATTATTATTATTATTATTATTATCATTATTATTATTATTAGTGAGGCAATCTGGCTTAAGTGATTTGCCAAGATTCACACAGCTAGTAAGTTATCAAGTGTCAGAGGCCAGATTTGAACTCTTCTGAGATTCTTTTCTTTTTTTTTTCTTTTTTTTTTTTTGTCCAGGCAGTTGGGGTTCAGTGACTTGCCCAGAGTCACATAGCTAGTAAGTGTTATGTTCCTGAGGCCGGATTTGAACTCAGGTCCTCCTGACTTTAGGGCCGATGTTCTATCCACTGCACCACCTAACTGCCCCCACCCGAGATTATTTTCAAAGCATCATATAGACACACACATATATCCACATGTATCTGTACACATATATTACGCTCTCTCTCTCTCTCTGTGTACACACACACACACACACACACACACACATATATTTGTACATAGTTGTTTGCATGTTGCCCCCTCCCTGTTAGACTGTTAGACTGTGAGCTCCTTGAGGGCAGGGACTGTTTTTTTTTTTCATTGCTGGCAGTCTCAGTGCTTACCACAATCCATGGCAAATAGTAGGTATATAATGAATGCTGTTGATTTGACTTGATATTACTTGAAGATCAATTAAATAAGATATGGCAAATTCCATGCTTAAAGTAATGTGCAATGAACAACAGAAATAACACTGGCGCTGACAATGAAAATTTCATCTAAAAGTTAAACTAATGTAAATTGACTACTACAACAACAATATTGGAATTATGAAAGCATCTTAATCGGCAAACATCTGACTTGTTTGCCAAATGGAGAAATGCAATATGGGATTAGGATACAAACTTATCTGTAAACCCTTAAAAAAGAAAAAAAAATAGAATGAGGGATTATTTTAACAGTATTATATGACAATATAAAACTGATGTAAAAAAGGTCAGTTAGACAATTTAGCAAAATTGTTATGGTCTTTCAAGGATGGAAATAGGAGGAATACAGAGAGAAGAAAAATAGAAGAAGATTGACAAAAGTACGGAAATAGTGAAGAGTTTTCTCCATTGAGGATGGTAGAATGACCACATTTTACAACCTAACATTATAATCCCAGATGTGCCTATATACAATATAGAAAGAGCATTTAAAGGAGGAAGAAGTGACAGCGACCAGAATGTGGTAAGTACAAATAAAGGAGATGTGCTAGGCATTGAAGGACAGGAAAAGAGTTTGAACCTTATTAATGCCTAAAAATTATGATTTGGAGAACATCAGTAATCACCAATCTATATATCTATTCTTTTCTATACAAAATCTTTCTGATAGCTGTGTGTGTGTGTTAAAGGTATAGTATTAGTAGAGAATAAACAGACTTTTGCAAGTGAAAATCAACAATGGACAACATCTTTGTCACTTCAAATTCAACTGAAACAAGTAGGCAACAAGGTAAGGCGATAAACATATACGAAATACTTACTACACGCCAGGCTATGTGGTGTTGTAGATAGAGCGCCACGTCTGGAGTCAGGAAGGCTCATCTTCCTGAGTTCAAATCTGGCCTCAGACATTTATTAGCTGTGTGACTTTGGGCAAGTCACTTCATCTGTTGCCCTCAGTTTCCAAACTGTAAAATGAGTTGGAGAAGGAAATGGCAAACTACTCCAGTATGCTTGCCCCCAAAAACCCCACATGGGGTCACAAAGAGTCAGATGTGACTGGAAATGAGGAAATAATGACAACGATCAAATGTCAATCACCATGCTAAGTCCTAGGGATTAAAGTAAAAGCAAAAGGAATAACAGTAGATACAAAGAATAAGGTTACATTGTATTTATTACTGTTAATTACCAAAAATAATATTTAATTCAGTAGAAGAAAACACTGGCTTGCAGGCTCTGTTACAAGAAGATATTTCCCGTCCATACCTCAAACTCATTTGACAGGAGAATAGGAAATCACATTTTAAAAAATACCCTAAGTTTCCCAAGTAATCAAAGATGTATCCTTTTGTTACAAGTATTCTACTGGCTGGAAAAACTAAAAATGAGCAGCATACAGAGGGCAGTGGAGGGGCTCATACAGGCTGTAGCATCTAACCAATAGGAAGGTAGAAGAAGCAGGGTACAGGACACTATCAAGGAATTGTTTGATAGGAAGCTGGACTGGTCATATGGCAAGAATAAATGATGACAGATGGGTAACCAGAGCTTTCTGTTGGCATCCTCGTAATGTCAGAAGAAGGTGAGGAAGAACACAAGCAGTTTTAGTGGACCCCCTGTGGTGAACTTGTTGGAGAAAACAGACAAGAATCACACTATATAGGTGTATTGGGTTACAATTTATATTGTTGGGGATAATGCTTGAATGGATGAGATCACAGAGTATTTTAACATGCAATAATGGAATTCCTATTTGATGATTAGAGAAATGCCCAAGATTATTCTTAAACCAAAAATCATCTTTAGAGAAAATCATTGGGGTTGGGGGTAAGGGAGTTCTAATGTGACTAAATGCATACATTATTGTGATCTATGTTTACTAGAGCACACTCAGTTGTAACATGCATGGAACTGAGATAAGACCCCCTGGCCACTTTTAGGGACAGATATAATCAGTGCTAAAAAAAAAAAAAACCTTTGGAATGAGATTAATTTTTTGTTCCCCATGATAGCAATAGAGAGAGTATACCAGTGAGCCATGAGGTTCAGTCATTTCCAGTCAGGTCCAACTCTTTGTGACCCCATCTGGAGTTTTCTTGGCAAAGGTACTGAATTGGTTTGTCATTTATTTCTCCAGGTCATTTTACGGATGAGGAAACTGAGGCAAACAGAATGAAATGACTTGCCCAGGGTCACACAACTAGTAAATGTCTGAGGCTAGATTCCAACTCGAGTCTTCCCGACTTCAGACCCAGTGCTCTATCTACTGCACCACCTAGGTACTATGCTACCTAGCCTACCTAGCACATCCTACTTAGTACACCTTAAAACAACTAACTCCACTCTCTGTTTCTTCCCATCTCTCCCTCCTTCTCTCTCTCTCTCTGTGTCTCTCTCTCTCTCTCTGTCTCTGTCTGTCTGTCTGCCTGTCTCTGTCTCTCTCTCTCTCTGTCTCTTTCCCCTTCTGAGCAAGTGGGTAACATGACATAGCTCCCTCTTGGCCTTCCTACAAAGAAGATCCTAGGTCTATCATAGAGAACTGACTAGCAACAGAAAACAAACAAACAAACAAACGAAAAACTTTAACCACGCTCTTTTCAAAGAAGACCTAGACAGAATGATGAGTCAAGCAATGCTCTCACTTGCCAAGAGGCAGAAACCTGAAGGGAGCTGTGCAGACAGAAGAGAATCGAGGTGAAGGTGAAAAGGCAGTTTAACGCTTCCACTAAGTGCTGCATGTTTCCCTATTTTAAGTATCAAGCTCCCAGGTGAATATCATAGCAGTTACAGGTTTCTGTTTCATGCTTTAAGTCTGTCAATGCACATTTATGAGTCTTTTGTGTTTTAAGCATTCCTTTTGTGTGGAAGAAATAAATAGCTGACATCTACCTGATCTTCTACATATCCATTGGGTGTGTAGTATGTTTTTAGAAGGAATCTGCTAATCCCTTTTGAGGAGTCCCAAAGACACGAGCCAAATAGAAAATTGAAATGATCTTCCCCAGAGATCTGGGTCAAGGATGTAAAGAGTCAGAGACAACGGGAAAGCAGTCCAGTCCTTCTCTTCAGACTCCATGTTCTTTTAAGACTGAGCCTGATACACATATAGACCCAGAACTGAGGGGCCCCTCACTCCTATTCTCAGTCAGCCTCCGCATAGTAGCAAATTTGTTGTTATATACAAATTGGCCAAGTTGTGTTTTCTTTTCACTTTTCTATGCCTTTACAACTAACAAGCTATAGCACCCATTAACATGTTAAGTTTCAATGCTGAACTACAAGATTCATGGTCAAATGTTCTCAGAAGAGGAGTCTTAAATAACCGTTTCTAAATATGGCAAGTCTCGCAAAACAGCCAACTTTCCAAACACAAAGATGAAGAAGCAAAGCAAAAGAAAACACCAGATACAATATACTCATTTTTCCACACAGTTATTGAAAAAGAAAACTACTATGTGCATAACGACATTAGAGACATGTGAGGCAGCGTAGCATTTTGGAAAGAATACTTACTCTGTAATTTGGAACCATGTCCAAAGGGCAATCAAACTATGCACAGCCTTTGATCTAGCAATACACTACTAGGGCTGTATCCCAATGAGATCATAAAAAGGGGAAGAGGACCCACATGTACAAAAAATACATTTATAACAGCTCTTTTTGTGGTGGCAAGGAATTGGAATTTGAGGGGATGCCTACAATTGGGGAATGGTTCACAAACTGGTATATAAATATAATGGAATACTATTGTGCTATAAGAAGTGAAGAACAGGCAGATTTCAGGGAAAAATAAAAAAAAAAAGAAAACCCTGCAAAGACTTACATGCACTAATGCACAGTGAAGTGATCAGAACTGGGACAACATTATACACAGTAAATAGAAACATCGTGGGATGATCAATTATGATTGACTTAACCCTCCTCAGCAATACAATGAACAAGTCCCAAGGAGTCATGATGGAAAATGCTATCCACGTCCAGAACAAGAACTGGTGGAGTCTGAATGTAGATCAAAGCATGCTATTTTCACTCTTTATTTTTATCCTTTTTTAAAATCTTCCTTAATGTTTCTTCTTTCACAAAATGACTAATAGGGAAAATATGTTTTACATGGTTGCATGTGTGTATATATATATATGTTATATATATATATATACATATATATATATATAAACATATATCAAATTGCTTACTGTCTTAGGGGAGGCATGGGGCAGAAAGAAAATGTGTAACTCAAATTTTTATATAAAAATTAACGTTAAGAAAATACTTGCTCTGAAGTCAGAAAACATGGTTTCCCAACCCAGGGCCTCCACTTACCATTTGTATGACTCTGAGCTGATCAATTATCTGATTTGGCCCTCAGGTTCCTACTCTGTACAATGAAGAGATTTAGGTAGAATGAGTTCAAAGAGCTCTTCCATCTCTTGATCCTTGAACCTAAGAAAACAAATACTAGGGAGATTAATAATACTTAATCTAGAAGAACAATGTCACACATCATTAGGGTTTTTTTTTCTGTATTTCTTTGTATGGTTAGCTCTTCTCTTTTTACACTAACAATTAGAAGTACAGCTGAGTGAAAGAGTCTGGGGTGTTTCACCATCTCCCTCTTCACCAAGGGTCCTCTCTGCTCTGGGCCCACATAAGGAATACTGGGTATGATCCTGGGAGAGCCTAAAATCCAGTGGGTTAGATGAGGTTCTTTTTCTCAAATGTTTTGGGATGTCTAACCCAGATCTGAGAAAAATTGCTGAAAAGTTAGGTTTGACTCATGGGTATGGTTTACTATAGAAGAGAAACAGGAATATATTCAATGTGCAATGCAAAACATGTATAGAACAACTCTTTCCACCATGCAAAAATATGTGTTTAACACAAAGACTCACAAGTGTTCATCGAAAACAGGTTACAGAAACTTTTAACTACTAAGTTATTATATAATGAAGTTGAGATTTAAAAGTATGAAAACATGGAGTGATTTGTGGGGACAGTGAACAGACATTTTACAATTTGCCTTACTTTGTGCTGTCCAAATAATTCCTTCCAGATTCATGTCTTCTGGGAAGCAAGGCCAGGGGTCAAGCTTCTCCCTCTGTTGGTTGGTGATCATCCTCTCTGACGCAGGAGCTCCCCTTATTTTGACGGTCAACTCTGACGAGCAGACTCAGACACTTTCTCAGACACAAAATATCATTTATAAGAGAAGATGTGTTTGCTGAGGGGTCACTTTTCAGGAGCCTGTGTTCAGAGAAGGAAACACAAAGTGGGAAAAGGCAGTCAGAGGCCCTGAGTCTCAGATTCATTTCATCTAGACAAGCCCTTGGGACAACTGACAGACATCATACTGGCATGAGGGAAGGAATGCTACGTGTGTGTGTGTGTGTGTGTGTGTGTGTGTGTGTGTGTGTGTGAGAGAGAGAGAGAGAGAGAGAGAGAGAGAGAGAGAGAGAGAGAGAGAAAGTTGAAAGTTTTCTCTCCTTTTTAAATGAAGGCAGCTCTTCCACCACCACTATCAGGGTACTAAGGGAAGGGAAAAGTGAATAAACATTTACTAGTACTTTACAAATATTATCTGATTTGATCTTCATAGAAACCCTTAGAGTAGGTGCTATTATTATCCCCATTTTACATAAGAGAAAATTGAGGCAGAGGTTAAGTGACTTGACCAGCATCACACAGCTAGTAAGTGTTTGAAGTCAGATTTGAACTCAGATCTTCCTTATGTGGAAAATGTGGTTGAGAATGTTGCTTCTCCCTATCACTCATCAGGGTGCTGAGTAGCTGCCGGGGTATTGACAGCTGTAGGCTGTTGACAAGGAAATGTGGGTAGTGAGAGATGTAATTAGGGACAGAGACTCACGTGGGGAAGTTAGGTGCTCTGGATAGGCTGTAAACCCTGCATTACCCAGCCAATGGGGAAACAGGGGAGGGAACTGCCATTCTGGCCTAGGAATAAAAGGCTGTACTTTGGCGCCTCAAGGGTGTGCTCACACATAGGACACCTGGCCTTGGTAGGCCATTAATAAAAAGTTTTACTGGTTCACCCATGGCTTCTTGGAAATTTTGTTCCTTGGAACTTACTCCAGGCCCAATATTCCATCCACTGTGCTGTGTCAACTAGCTCCCTGGAGGGGCCCAATCGAGAGATTTCTTCATCATCTCAAAATCCTCTGAATGCTGTCGAACTGGCTACCAGATGGAGGTAGAAAAGTTCTCATAATTTGCAGCTGAAATTCCTGTTACACTCACCCTTTTAGAATGTGAGCTTCTTGGGAGCAGGGGCTAGCTTTGCTTTTGTATTTGTACTCCAGGCTTTTAGTACAGTGTTTGACAGAGCAAATACTTAATGAATATATATATAAAATACATGTATATATAATACACATATGTTTGTATTCATATATTCCTTTATTTTTTTCATTCAAGTCTTAGAAAATATCTTTAAAATTTAGGTCTTCATTTATTAACATTAAGTATAAAGAAGAATAAGATCAATCCCACATCCCCTTGAATTGCTAATACATCCTCCCCTCCCCAATTCTCTATTTACTTCTCTGTGTAGCTGTTGGTCCTTCCCAGCAAAAGTTAAACTTCTTGGAGGCAGAGAATTACTTTGAGTTTTTATCCCCAACATTTAACAGAGAGCCTGTGACGTAGTAGTAGGTGATTAGTAAATTCCTTTTTCAATGAAATAACTTGTTTGTGGGAACTGAAAGTATTCATTGTAGGTCCCCCCCACACCATGGCATATGACAACATCTTTGTTCTTAAAGGAAATTTAATATAATTGAGAAATAGTCTATTAGAGGAATGAGAAGGATGATTCTTAAATGTCATTGCTATTTTTAATTTTTCTTTCTACAGAATGACAAAGTTCCAGAAAAGGGATTCCATGGAATTCATTGGGAGTTATTTCTTATTATTAAATTCACTTCAATTAACATTTATTAAGTGCCTGCCATGTGACAAGCATAGTGCTAAGTGCTAGAGGGTCAAATAATAAAAAAGAAAGACAGTTTCTGCCCTCAAGGAGCTTGCCTTCTCTTTCTTAGCTGTAAAATGAGAAAGACTCGAAGGTACTTTTCAGTTCTAAACCTGTGATCCTGTGTCTTGCTTGGGCTTCCTTTTTAAGTAGTTTACATCTCCCTAAGGGAAAAATCCTTAGCTTTCTATACAGGCTGAGAGGTGGTACTTTTTTAATATGTATTTTTTATTTTATTTTTTCTCAAAGATAGGTAAACAAAAATGTGAAACATTCATTTTTTTTAGTTTGAGTTGCAAATTCTCTTTTCATACCCCTGCTTAAGAAGGAAAGCAAATTGATATTGATTATACATGTGCAGTCATGTAAAACATTTCTATATTAGCCATGATGTAAAAGAAAATGCAGACTGAAAAAATAATAATGAGAATTTTTGAAAGTATGCTTCAATTTGCATTCAGACTTGTTTTTCCTCTGAAGGTGGATAGCATTTTTCATCATAAGTCCTTTGGAATTGTCTTGGATCATTTCATTGCTAAGAATAGCTAAGTCATTCACATTTTATCATTATACAATATTGTTGTTACTTTGTACATTGTTCTCCTGGTTTTGCTTATTTCCACTTTAAATCAGTTCATGCAAGTCTTCCCAGTTTTTTTTTTCTGAATACATCCTGCTGTTCATTTATTATAGCACAATAGTATTCCGTCACAACCATATGTTACAAATTGTTCACCCATTCCCCGATTGATGGACTCCCTTCAATTTACAATTCTTTGTCAACACAAAAAGAGCCGCTATAAATATTGTTGTCTTTGATCTCTGATCTAGTAGTGGTATTCCTGGATCAAACGGTATGCACAGTTTTATAGCCCTTTCAGCATAATACCAAATTGCTTTCCAGAATGGTTGGATCACTTTACAACTCCACCAACAGTACATTAGTGTCCCAATTTTTCCGCATCTCTTTCAACATTTGTCACTTTCCTTTTCTGTCATATTAACCAATCTGATAGGCATGAAGTGGTACCTCAGAGTTGTCTTTTTTTCATTTGCATTTCTCTAATCAATAGTAATTTATAGCATTTTTTTATATAATTATAGATAACTTTGATTTCTTCTTCTAAAAACTGCCTGTTCATATCCTTTGACCTTTTTTATCAATTGTGGAATGACTTCTATTAGTATACATTTGACTTGGTTCTCTATATATTTGAGAAATGAAGCCTATATCAGAGAAACTTAGTATAAAAAATCTTCCCTAGTTTCCTGCTTTCCTTCTAACCTTGGCTGCATTGGTTTAGCTTATACATAAATTTGTAAATTTAATATAATCAAAATTATCCACTTCCCATAATGCTCTTTATCTCTTGTTTGGTCATACAGTCTTCCCCTATATGTAAATCTGACAAACAAAATATTCCATGCTCCCCTAATTTGCTTATGATATTACCCTTCTGGTCTAAATAATGTACCCATTTTTAACTTATCTCAGTATACTGAGTAAGATTTTGGTCTATGCCTAGTTCCTGCCAAACTGTTTTCCAGTTTTCCCAGAATTTTTTTTCCAAATAGTGATTTCTTTTCCCAAAATATTGGATCTGTTGGTATTATTTTCTTGAGTGTTTTTGGTGTCTCTTTTACCAAGCTGTTGACTTTCTTTTCATAATCCTCTTGCATCACTCTTACTTTCTCTAATTTTTTCGTTTAACTCTCTTATTTAAATTTTAAAAATCTTTTTGAGAGCTCACAAGAATTCTTGTTGAGCTAATATCCAATTGACTGTGGTGTATTAATCAGTAAATTGTCTTGTGTACCTAATCTACTCCACTGATCTACCACTCCGTTTCTTAGCCAATGCCAGAATGTTTTGATAATTACCGTGTGGTAATACACATTGAAACATGGTATGGCTAGGCTGCCTTCCTTTACAATTTATTTTCATTGATTCCCTTGATATTCTTGACCTTTTTTTTCTTCCAGATAGATTTTGTTATTATTTTTTCTAGCTTTATGTTTTGTTTTGTTTTGTTTTGTTTTTTTTGGTAATTTGATTGGTGGGGCATGGAATAAGTAAATTAATTTAGGTAAGATTGGCATTTTTATGAAATTGATTTGGCCTATTCATGAACAATTAATATTCCTCCAATTGGTTAGGTCTGACTTTATTTGTGTGAAAAGTATCTTGTAACACTGTTCATATCGTGCTTTGGTTTGTATTGGCAGGTAGATTCTCAAGTATTTTATATTGTCTATAGTTACTTTAAATGGAATATCTCTTTCTATCACTTACTTTTGGACTTTGTTGGTAATATGTAGAAATTTTGATGATTTTGTGGGTTTATCTTATGCCTGCAGCTTTGCTGAAGTTGTTAATAATTTCCACTAACTTTTTATGCGATTCTCAAGATTCTCTAAGTATACCATCATATTGTCTACAAAGAGTGATAATTTTATTTCCTCATGCCTAAAATAAATCTTTTATTTTTTTTCTTGTCCTATTGTTGTAGCTAGCATTTCTAGAACAATATTGAATATTATCGGTGATAATAGACCTCCTTGCTTCACTTCTAATTTTATTGGAAAGACTTCTAGTTTATCCTCATTACAGATAATATTTGCTCTTGGTTTTAGATAAATACTATTTATCATTATAAGAGACTCAATTTATGCCTATGCTTTCTAGTATAGAAGTGATATGTTGTCAAAAGTTTTTTCATCATCTTATAACATTATCATATGATTTTTATTAGTTTTGTTATTGCATGGTCAATATGCTGATAGTTTTCCTGATACTGTACCTGTTCTACATTTCTGGTATAAATCCTACCTGGTCACAGTGTATGATCTTTGTGATATATTGCTGTAATCTCCCTGCTAGTGTTTTGTTTTGTTTTTGTTTTTTTTTGAATCGACATCCTTTAGGGAAATTGTGCTGTGTTTTCTTTCTCTGTTTTTGTCCTTCCTGGTTTAGGTATCAGTACTATATTTGTGTTGTAAAAGGAATTTTGTAGAACTTCATATTTGCTTGTTTTTCTAAATAATTTATATAATATTGAAATTAATTGTTCTTTAACTGTTGACAAAGTTGTGAATTTACATGGTCCTGCATATTTTTCCTTAAGTAGATCGTTGATTGCTTGTTCAATTTCTTTTTCTGGGGCAGCTAGGTGGTGAAATGGATACAGCATTGGCCCTGGGGTCAGGAGGACCTGAGTTCAAATCCAGCCTCAGACATTTGACACTAGCTGTGTGACCCTGGGAAAGTCACTTAACCCCATTGCCTAGCAAAAAAAAAACACAAAACAAAAAACAAAACAAAAAATTTCTTTTATTTAAGTATTCTATTTCCTTTTCTGTTAATCTGGACATATATGTATATATACACATATATATGGACATGTATGTATATATACACATATACATAGATTGTCAAATTTATTGGTATGTAATTTGGAAAAATAGTTCCTAATAATTTAATTCATCTTATTCGGTGCTGAATTCACCCTTTCCATTTTTAATACTGGTAATTTGGTTTTCTTCCTTTTTTAAAATTCAAATTAACCAATGATTTATCTACATTAACAGTTTTTTTTTCATAAAACCAGCTCATAGTTTTATTGATTAGTTCAATAGTTTTCTTACTTTCAATTTTACTAATCTTTCCTTTGACATCTATTTGGCCAGTTCTACTTCTTAAGGAGTTCTTTTCTTCAGTGAATTTTTATACCTCTTTTTTCCCCCTTTTGCCAATTCTGTTTAAGTTTTTCTTCTCTTTGGTGGATTTTTGTGCAACTTTTACTTGGAAGTTGTAGGTTTTCATCCTCTTTTTCCATAATCAATAATCTTTCTGCTTTTTGGCTAATTTTGCTTTTTAAGGTATTATTTTCTTCCATGTTTTTTTGGTGCCTCTTTTACCAAGCTATTGACTTTCTTTTCATAATCTTCTTGCATCAGTCTTATTTTTGTCCCAAATTTCCTCTACCTTTCTTATTTGAATTTTAAAATCCTTTTTGAGAACTCATAAGAATTCTTGTTGGGCTTATGTACAATTCACATTTTTTTCTTTGAGGTTTTGCTTGTAGGAGCTTCGACATTGCTTTCTTGTTTTGGGTTGGCATCTTGGTTTTTCCTGTCACCATAAAAAATTGTTGTGGCCTAATTCTTTTGTTGTTGCTGTTCTTTATTTTTCCAGCCTGTTTCTTCATTTTTAGCTTCTTGTTAAATTTGGGTTCTGATCTTAGGGTGGAGGAATCACTTTCCTAAGCTTCAGGCCTTTCTTGCTGTTGTTTTTGGAGATTTTTGGTGCTTTCAGGGAAGTATGATCTTAAAAAAAATGTGGTCACTGCTCTCCTGGCCTGTATTTTGGTCTTTACCAGGAAGGGACTTTGTTCAGCTGGAGCTATCAGTATTATTACTTCTCCTGGCCCTGAAATTGTGACCAAGTTCCCTGCTGTCCTGCAGCCACAATAGCTAGTGCTCTAATTGCTAATTATTCTGTCTTAGAATTGAGAACAAGCTACTTACTCCCCTGTGAGCAACTACAAGCACCGGTTTCTAACCTGGAACTGTGACCAGGGCCCCCACTGCCCTGTGGCTGCAAATGCTATCATTACCTTTTGCCCTAGACTGTGACCAGGCACTGTATATGGGGAATGCAACAAGGTCCTGAACCCAGTACCAACAAAATGTCCTCTGCAATTCCCTTCTGACCAGTTGTCTGCCCGCCCCACCCCAGTTTATGGGCTAAGAGCTCCCAAAGCTGTTGCTACCAATACAAACACTTCCAAGGCTTACATCTTGTGCTGCTCTCTAGATCTGGCTATGGCCCCTGTAAGACAGGCTTTTCCTGATGATTTCCTAAGTTGTCTTAGACTGGAAAATCATTTCACAAGGCCTTTTTTCCCCTTCCACTCCAGAATTCAATTTGAGACATCATTTTAGAGTTGTTTGGAGAATTTGAGAGAGCTCAATCAAATGCTTCTCTACTCTGCCATCTTGCCTCTCCCCACCGAAATGATCCTTCAATGTTCCCTTCCACCCCCCCTCGAAATAGAAATCATTGATTGAAAGACCACCCATTGGGGAAAAAGAAGATGAAAAGCTACAACCTCCAAATCATTTATCTCTTCTTATTTGATCTTTAAATAATCTTTCTCAGTTTTCCAAGAAGTACTAAAAGTCTAGTGTGGATAGTTGTTAGAAATCAGTTGATTCTGTGGCCCGTAAAACAATGACTTAGCTAGCTTCTTCCAAGCTGCCAAATTTTAACATCATTGAAGCTCTATCTAACTGTCTGAGAATGCTTGAGACATAACAGGATTGTGGGTACCTTACAACCACATCAGTGATGTCATCTTTGGCAATGGATAACACCTGCATATTTACAGAACTGAATTCAATGCATGCTCTCTTTCATCCTCAATGACTGTGCAGAGAACAGAAATGTATTATCATGAATTAAGCTAATGGGATCTGCAGTTACATGAAAAGAATACGAGCCTAGGACCAAGGAGAAAATAATCCCACTGTATTCTGTCATTTTTAACCACTTCTGAGTGTTGTGCTAAGTCCTGGACATAATTTAAGAAAGACATTGATGATCTGGAAAGTGTCCAGATTTGAGATAGCAGAATGGCTAAGGACCTCATTCTACAATCAGTAAGTATTTAGGACCTATCTATTAAGTGTGTTGTTACTCTAGCACTGGGGATTAAAAAAAATACAAGAATCTCTGCCCTCAAGTAGATAACATTCTTAAAGGTGAAATAACATGACATATGTCTATATATGTCCATGTACATATACATATATGTACATGTGTGGATATGTAGGTGTATATGGATGTATACATACATACATACGTACGTGCATACACACATATATAATTAAAAGACCTTCTGGAAGAGGTGATGAACTCACGATGCAGAACAAGATATAAGTTTTTGGATAGGGCTAACGTGAGAATTTGTTTTCCTTGAGTCAGCATATTTGTAACAAAAGTTGTGTTTTTATTTTTCTTTCTTTTTTTCCCCTAATGTCAGTGGTAATGGAAGAGAGAGAAAAAATATATGTTCCTTAGCTTACAAAATAATTGAAAAATAAAAATCGATGAAAGGTAATTCTGCGGGACAAAAATAGTGAAATCTATGGAATCAGAAATAACCTTGTATAGAAGTTGAAGGTTGAGCCAATGTTTTGAAGGAAACTAGAGGTTTTAAAAGACAGTGAGATGAGGAAGTGCATACCAGGCATGAGATATAGACAGTATAAAGCCACTGGAACAGTACAGGAACAGAGAGGATAGCCTAATTGAATCACAAAGTGTGAGAGAGCTTAATGTACAATAATGATAGAAAGTTGAGATGGAACAAGGTTGTGAGAGCTTTTTAAATGTCAAATAAAGAAGTTTTCATTTGATTCAAGCAGCAAGACATTGCTGCTGGATCGTCCTAACAGGGAAATAACATAGTCAGATCTAAAAGTTAGGAAAATCTCTTTTGTACTTCTATAGAAGATAAATTGGAGAAGGGAGAAACTTGAAGCAGAAGACCAGTAAAATCTATTGCAATAGTTTAGGTGAGAGATGATGAGGACCCAATCTAAGATGGTGCCTGTGTGAACAGAAATATGAAAAATTCTGTAGAGGTAAAACCAACAAGCTTTGTCAACTGGTTGAAAGAGTGTAAGTTCCAACACTTCTAAAGCCATAGTTGTGAACCTCAGGGACAGTAGAACCCTTAATAGGGGAATTTAAAAGAATAGTGGGTTTGGAACATGAGTTCTGATTTGGATATGTTGAATCTGACATGTATACCCTACATTCAATTCAATATGTTTTATTAGCACTTGGTTACAAGAATCTGGAGCTCAGAAGAAAAAACAGAAGCTTGATCTATCTAACTATCTATCTATCTATCAATCTATATATCAATCTATCATTTGATCTACCTATCAGTCATCTAACCATTGGGTGCAAGGACCAACTGTATGGGACTTTCTTTTTATTAGTGGAGATTGATTACTTAGTGTCCTATGATTTCATGAAGGGCAAGTGGAAGTGATAAGAGTTAGAGTGAAGAGATACCTAGGCTTTTTTTTTTTTTTTGGCTTCCAGAATTGAAAGAGAAGATATGCCATTCCAACCTGTCTTCAAGACACTGAAGGAAGGAAGGAAGGAGAGGGAAAGCTGACATGTGGAAGAGCTGGCAATCTCTATCATGTCCCTATCTCTAGTTTTTTACACTTGAGACTTGGAGCAATTTCTCCTTGGGTGAGATTCTATGACTTTCCCTCCTGGTTAATCTGGGTTTTCTCATTCCCCAAAGGAAAGCTCATTCAATCTATATCACCTGTTATATCTTTTCCTTTAAATACTTTCTCAGATTTTTGTTTTGCTATTAATTTGGATGAGTGAGTTTGTTTGCTACTTATTATGTGCAATTATTGTAGAACTGGCATTTGGTGGGAGGAGAGTTAAACCTTGGATATTTAGCTTGGGACACTACTTTCTTTTCCTTTAAGGATTAATGATCAGGAATATATCTTAACTTTACTAAAAATTACTCTTCCTAGATTAATAATATTTAAAAGAACAAATAGTAAAATTCTAACCTGTCTCCTCCCCTTCCTTCTCTAAAAGAGACTGATTCCTGCCAGAAGGAAAGGCAGAACGTTTCAGCTAGAGGCCAGCCACTCTACTATACTCAAATAAACAGGATACTGGGTTAGAACGCACACACTAAATACATATGTATATATGTGTGTGTATACATACATGTATATTTAGACACATGTATATATGCAATATACATACATTAGATATAAGGTAAGTTTATACAATAATATATGTGTAAAACATGTAAAGTTATATATATATATATAATGTATATATACACATGCGTGTATATGTACCTGTGTATGTACATACATACATAATTACTTACCACCCCCCTAGTCTCTTAATCTTCATTAGTCATTTTTGTTTTATTTTGTCCAGTTCAAAGATCATCTTCTTGACAAGGAAACAGAAGTAAAAATGGGACTTCAGCAACTCTGCTTTTCCTCTATCACCCATATTATCATCATTGCACTGACCTCCTATAGTGATCTTATGCTTTCTTTTAATCACAACAACGTGTGTGTATTTCTACATAAGCTCAACTCAAATTTTACTCCTGTTTCCTCTGCCAAGGAGAATGATCTTCAGACTAGAAAGGGTAGAGCAAAAATAGTTAATGCAGACTAGAGGAATAGTAAGTCATACAACCTGGTAGGTCTTAATCTTTGTTCACCATATGAAAATACTAATGATATGGGATATCCATTATATTTCATAGCAATGAAAATCATCATCATTAAACAAAATCACTGGTTCACTATAAAAACTGGTTTACTAGGTCATAGGATCTAAAAGTGGGACAGCCTATAGAGATTTTTTTCAGTTCAACAGCCTCAATTTATTGATAGGAAACAGGCCATAAAAATATCAAGTGACTTTTTCTAGATCATACTGGTAATAAGTAGCAGAACTAAGATTTTCTTTCCAGTTTTTGGATTATAAATACAGGACTCTCCCCACTATGCTGTGCCAACTTTCTGATCAGTATTTTCATTGTATAATAAGAATTTTTTTCAGAATATATTGTAAATATAACTCCACTTATCACATGTGAATGCATGTGTGCGTGGAGGGGGTAGGGAAGAGTTGCAAAACATCATGTTATCTAAATGTTACCTGATCAAAGAATACCGAAACTGATCATTAAAAAAATTCCTCCATATAGAGCACCGGTCCCGGATTCAAGAGGTCCTGCGTTCAAATCGAGCATGAGACACATAACACTGACTGGCTGTGTGGTTCTGGACAAGTCACTTAACCCCAGTTGCCTCACATGAAAAACAAAATCTGGTTCTAGGGTCAGTGCTCTATCCACTGCTCTATCCAGCTGCCCCTAAACATTTGCTTCTTAGCGTTCCTTGTATTTATATGTTACAATAGTTAATAAACAGGTCATACCAAATGAGCTTCGCTAGGCTGAAATGAAAATAGCCTGGAGTATCTAAATTAAATTTCCATTTTAAAAAAAAGAAGGGGAGGAAACTACTTGATTCTTTTCTTTTAATAGCGGAACATTTAAGAAAAATCTATTAGATTCTCCTGTCATAATCTACAAGTTTACCTCCAAATGGTTTGATTCAATTGCTATTTTTCTTAATATTTGAAAGATGTGGGGGGCAGCTAGGTGGGTCAATGGATAGAGCACTGACCCTGGAGTCAGGAGGACCCAAGTTCAAATCTGGTCTCAGATCAGATACTTGATACTTACTAAGTGTGTGACCCTGGGCAAGTCACTTAACCCCAATCACCTCAAATTAGAAAAAAGAAGAAAAGAAAAAAAAAGAGAAAGATGTGGACCCAAGAGAGTTTTTATATTTTTAACATAATTTTAACATAATTTAACATTTCTGAAGGGCTTTTAGATTTAGATAGCACTTTTTTATTTTCTCAAAATTACCACACTGTCAAATATGTATTACAAGTATTTATGATCCCATTATAAATATGAAAAATTGAGCCTAAAAATGTCTAAAGAAGTGTGCTTGATGTCACACAGATAGTAAGCATGAGAATTGGAATCCATAAGATAATAGATTAGACTCTGTAAGAGATCTCAGAGGTAATCGAGCCTGACCATCTCATCTCTAAGATGAGAAAATAGTGCTAGAGAGGTCAAGTGCTTTGTCCAGGGTTGTATGGCATAGTGGACATAGAGTGAGCCTTGAAATAGGAAGAGTTGAGTTTAAGTTCTTTCTCGGATGCATACTAGCTGTGTGACCCTAGGTAAGTCACTTAATATGTCAGTGCTGCTGGCAACCCCCTAAGACACCAAGTTGAAGAGAAGGAGTTGGTTTTTGTCTGATAGTGTCCCTTAGCAAGGAAATCACATGACAAGTCTGACTCTTACAGGCAATAAGAAGCAGATCTGTGATTCACATCCAGGTCCTTTGTACATTTATCACTCTTTTCATGAAACAATGCTGTGTCCTCAGACTGAGGTCTAGTGCTGTCTCCATTACTCTATGCTGACTTACTCATATACGTTCTTTAAACTCACATAAGTATGGTGGAATATTGGAAGGTATATGAGCTAAGACTTCTACGTGACCTGTTGGTACCTTTCGATGGGTGTGCCATCCATTTGGGTAGGGTTTAAGGTTCATCTTATACCACCACCATCCCCCAATCCTAAATCCCTGAAAGTCACCTTTCAGTGATTGACCAGGGCCTGACAAAATGTGGTGTGTTCAAAGTGGAACATTTAGGGGATTGCCATTTGAACAATGGCTGATTCACATTTCTGTTCACAAACCCCATCATCAACTGAGTGAGAAGCAACAGCTCGTGAAGCTTGAGGAGTTGGAGAGCTCTTTTTTTCCAACTGGAATTTTTTTTTGTTTAAAAAATTATCTTAGATAGTGAATCCATTCATATAAGGTTACAAATAACACAAGTGGAATGATATTTAAGCATGTAAAAAGTTGGGTATCCACTGTAAGAATTTAGATAATGCCATGTACTTTAATTTAAACATCCTGGGGTTTGTTGAGGAAGAGTGACATAAAGCAAACTATTTCAAGACAAGGAGAATAGTTTTTTACTCTAAAAAAATATTGTTGCTATTATTAGTGAGGTACAATAATGGAAACAGTCAAAGGGGACCCTTTGGTGTTGGGATAGAACCAAATTAAATGTTTATCTTCAGCTTCTATTACAAAATGAGATGGTCATACAATCTGGGTGGAATGACTCCATGACAACCTTAGGGTATATCATAACAGAATGATGTTTTGTTTAAATAAAATTGTATTGTGTCATTGTATAGGACTCATGGAAATTGGTCAGCAATTGTCCTGTTGTAATTTTATTAATAACTTTAGAAGAAAAAAGAGCTGATTTTGGCGCTATTTTTTTCAATAGTGAAGGAAATTAAGAGCTGAATTTCATTACAACAAATAACTTCATAATAAAAGGTCATTAAAAGTGATTTCCAGAATTCTAGTGATGGTCCAGAGTAATACATCTTTATGGACATCTCATCACAGCAAATTTTGTTCCTATGAATTGCTAATGCCAGCACATTATATAGGCTATCCTAAAACACCTGATAATTATTTACTATAATTAAAAATTTTATAAAAATGCCTCATTACACTTTCTGCCCTGAGTCACTGAACCGATTTTATGTGACAGATATTGATAGGATTTACTGTCTGAGCTCTTTATTTCGAAAGATCTCATACTTCATTAGTGTGAGCATATACTCTCATATCATATGCTCACATATTAACATATAGTCATATATCATATACTTCAATGATGCAAAAAGAAACTCATCTGTAATTCAAACCATTACATTTGCAAATCTTAAATATATATGTATACATGTATATAAATATACAAACATGATATACATATATACATATGTGCATATAATATACATACACATGCACATATAATAAATGTGCATATGTATATACACATATGTCAGTGCTGCTAGCAATAAATATATATATATATATATATATATATAATCCACTAGGGTGAAATTTTAATAATAAAGCATGAAAATGTTCACCCTTAACCAATACAGTGCTCTGTTCACACACTGTCCACTACTGGGTCCATATCCCAAGCTTTTCCAAATAAGTAGCAGTTTCCAAAGATGGCATAACTTTTAAGAACTCCATCAACTCTATGATGCAATGAAGCATAAGTTGGATATTCACAGATGGATAATCCACCAACACTTGAAATCTAATACATAGAAAATTGAGTGTATAATATATTCAATTCATTTCTCAAACTGTATTCTTTCCCAAGTTCCTTTCACTTTCAATGGCAGCACCATATTTTAGTTTCTTGAAAGTACTAAAAACTTTCTTTTTAAGCTTCCTTTTCTTTTCCCCAACCACTCTGCTATCCAGTCATCAAATTCTGTCATGCATGTTCCACAGTTTTTCATCCTTCAAATTGACTTCCCTGCCTCCAGTCTCTGAAGGACTGCTAAAATAATCTTTCAAAGGCCTAGGTCTGACCATTTCAAGCCTCCTTGTCAGAAACTTCTAATGATTCTCTATTTTTCTAAGAGAAAATGGAAGCTTTAATACTGGATTTCGGGGGCTGCTTGCAATCTGACTCTTACCTACTTTTCCAGCTTTATTTCATAATAATTCCCTTCATATGCTAGTGAAGCATTTGAACCAATTATGTATTGTTCCATCCTCTCACTGCACAGCTAGAAATGTATGTTTATAAATATATACACATATACACATGTGTGTATACATATTATAAGTGTACGAGTGTATTTCTGTTAAGGCATAGGTATTATACACAGTCTTAATGATGTCTTCTATTCTTTATTTCATTATTAAATTTTATTTAATAAAAAGTTATTGTTTCTCCTTCCCACCTCTGATATGAGGGGGAAAAATAAAACAAAACACGTTAACAAATATGCATAGTCAAGATGAACTCACAAACACATATACTCATACACACACAGCTATATAATGTATATCTATGTGCAGCTATATAATATATATATATAATATATATATATATATAATATATATATATTATATATTATATGTGTGTGTGTGTGTGTGTGTGTGTGTGTGTGTGTATATATATATATATACCTACATGCATGCATACACACATACCTGCAACCAATACTGGAAATTTTACACACAATCCATAATAGAATGAAATGAGTAGCATGATTTGTGACTGGTCCTCTGGAATCATGGCTGATCATTATGCTGATCATAGTCCCTAAGTCTTTCGCAGTTGTTTATTTTACAATGTTGGTATTACTATATCATCATTCTCCTTGTTCTGCTCACTTCATTCTGCTTCAGTTCATACAATTTTTTCTAGGTTTCTTAAATCATTTTTCATCACTTCTTATAGCACACTAGAATTTCACATTCATACATCAGAATTTGTTCATCCATTCCCCAATTGATATGCACCCCAGTAATTCCTAGCTCTTAGTCACCATGAAAGACCTGCTAGAAATATTTTTGTGCTAATAAGTCTTTTCTTTTCTCTTTTTGGATAATAGCCTCATGAATGATGTTGCTCAGTCAAGGAGGATGCACAATTCAATACATTTGGGGGCATATTTCCAAATAGTTTTCAAGAATGGCTTGTCTAATTCATAGCTCCACTAGCAGCAGATTAGCATGGCTACTTACCTGCAACCTCTCCAATATTTATCATTTTTTCTTTCTTTTTTTTTGTAGTTTTGCTAATTTGATATAATGGATATAAGGTAAAACCTCAGAATTACTTTAATTTGTGTGTCCCTAATTGTGATTTAGAACATTTTTTCATTTAATTATTGATGTTTTACATTTTCTCTCTAAAAAAATGCCTATTTATATCATTTGGTATCAACTGGAAAATTATGCTTATCTTTTTAAATTTGAACCAGTTCCTAATATATTTTGATAGTGAGACCCGCATCAGAGAAATTTGCTCATATTTTCCCCCACTGACCTACTGTTTATGCAATTTGAAATAATTATGTATTCAAACATTATGTATCCAAAATTGTCCATTTTTTCCCTGATCATCTTTGCCTCTTTTTTGGTCGTCAACTATTTCTCTTCTCATTAATTTGAAAGGTGATTTCTTCCTCATTCCTCTAATTTATGACATCTATAGCCTTTTTTGGTTCAGTCATTATCTATTTGGAGTTTATCTAGGTGGAGGGTCTGAGTTTCTGTCAGACTCTTTTCCCATTTTCCTGATAGTTTTTTGTGAAATAGTGATAAAATCTGTGCAGCCCCCATCATTAAGGGATTCATTGAAAGCGTAACATTTCCCCTCAAGTATCATAAGGACTCAAGTATCATAAGGAATGGGGAACTGCTGATCTCTGTGAAGAGGACAAAAGGAGCCAGTAACCAAATACACTGATGTGTGCTGCTACCCTGAACTAAATCTAATCCTGGGAGGTTAAAGCCTAATGTGGCTGACTGATCCACTTAAGCAGGGACCTACCTGCATAGCATTTGCAGTTGCCTTCTCCCTCATCACATTATGGGAGCTGGGTAATTTATCCCCTCTCCATTTCTTCTCCTCCACACTCCTATACCAGCAACATCATTGTTGCCTGGAAAACTAGCATCTCTTATCCTTAGGAGTATCCTGTTCTTTTTATCCTTTGGTGATTTACTGACTATACTTTCACCATGGGTTTTGTCTCCAGATGAATGTAAATTTATCTTTATTTTGTTCTGAGGGAATGTTTGCTATAGCAAAGTGGAGAATGAAAAGGGAAAGGAAGACAAAATCAATTAATCAATGGGTATTTCATAAGAGCCTAATATGTTCTTGGGCAATGAGGATACAAGGACAAAAAAAATAAGAGAATCTTGTTTGCAATGATCTTATATTCTTATTTAAATAAAATTTTATTGATTTATTTTATTTTTGCATCTCCTAAATGTCCCCCTTTATTTTCCCCTTTCTTCTCCCAAAAAGCCAACCCATGTTTTATATGTATGCATTTAAATGTATATGTGTGCATACATATACATGTACATATATACATATATACACACACACATACATACATATATATATATATATATATAAACTGATCAATACATTTTAAATGCTGATAACCTATCCAATTTTCCATACTCCTCACCCCCTCCATGAAAGGGGATGGTAACTTGTGTCCTCTTATATCTCTTCTTTGGTGACATGCTTGTCCTTTATACCTCTGTCAGATTAATTTTCAATTGTTTTTGTATTTGTTGGTCTTTCCATTTCAATTGTTAAAGTCATTGTGTATAGTGTGTTCTTGTCTCCACTTCCTTTTTTGGTGTTCATGTAAGTGTTTCCATGCTTTTCTATATTTACTATTTGCTGTATCCTACTGCATAGTAATATTCCATTACATCCATGTACAGTAATTTGTTTAGCTGTTTCCCAATTGATGTTTTCAGTTCTTTGCTACCACAAAACTATTGGTAGAAATATTTTTGGTGTATATAGGGCATTTCTTTTTATCAATGGCCTCTTTAGTGTTTATGCCTCACAGTAGAATCTCTGGGTCAAAGTGTCTAATATGTTAGTCAACTTATTTGCATAATTCTATATTGCTTTCCAAAATGATTGCACTAATTTAAAGCTCTATCATCAATTCATTAGGGTGCCTATCTTCCTACTCTTTATCCCCCCCCAACATTGATTATATTCACTTTTTATCTTTTTTTTTAACCAATTTGCCGGATAGGTGGCAAAACCTCAGGGTTGTTCTGACTTGTACTTTTCTTATAATTAGTGATCTAGAACATTCTTTCATATGGTTTTTGATAATTTGCCATTCTTTTGAGAATTGTTTGTTCATATCATTTGATGACTTACCCATTGAAGAAAGGTTTTGTTCTCATGGATATGAGCTTCTTATTAGATATTTGAAACATTTTTATATGATTGTTAAGAATTTGCAATTCATCTTTTGAGAACTGTTTGTTTCTATCTATTAATTGGTATACTTAAAAGGTAATGGTGTTGTGTGTATGTATCTATATCTCTCTCTCTCTTTATCTGCATGTGTGTTGTTTATGTACACACTATATATACTATATATATTTATATACATATACATAAAGAACACATATATACATATATAACGCATATATGTACTTAGCACATTTAGAGCATAATTATAAAGCTATTGCATATATTTACAAATTTTGTATGTTTACCTATGTGCACACACATATTGACAAATCTATACACACACAGTAGGTAAATATAAGATAATCTGGAAGGGAGGGCATAAGTGGTTGGGAAGATCAGGAAAGTTTTTGTGTAGAAGTAGTGTTTGATATGAGTCTCATAGAGAGTTATTCTATGAGGCAGAAGTAATGGAAAAGTGTATTCCAACCATGGGGGATAGCCAGAAAAAAGATACAGAAGTGGGGGATGGAGTGTTGCATATGATGACAGAGAACTCAGTTTGGCTGAATCATGGAGTTTGGAAGGAGTAAAAACTTTAGAAAAAGTTTTTAAGTTTATATTTTTTCCCCTAGGAGCATTTAGGAGCCACTGGCATTAGTTGAGGAAGTCACATGACAAGATGTGTGTTTAAACTTACTCTGGCAGCAGTGTGCAAGATGGACTGAAGTGATGAAAGACTTGAGGCAAGGGGAGTAATTAGGAAATTGTTGCCATAATTTTTTAGAGAAGTGCTGAGGGTTTGAACTCAGGTGGTAGCTGTGGGAGTGGAGAGAAGTGGTTGGAAGTGAGAGATGGTGAGAAGGTAGCAAGGGAAAGGTTTGGCAACTGATTGTATATGTGGGATGAGAAAGAGTGAGGAATCCAGGAAAATGCCAAGAATATGAAACAGACATGTGAAACCAATTGTCCCAAAATTAACTCTCAGCCTCAACTAAGCTCTCTCTCACAGTACAAGGTGGGGGCAATGTCTAGAATGAAATCTCTCCTTATCCCTGTTAAAATCTATGACTTCTTTCAAAGATTTGTCTAGATATACAATGTTTTACACATGCATGCATGCACCACACACACGCATGCACACACACACACACACACACACATCATTCTCTGATTTTCAGTCACCACAGTTTCCATGTTCTTCCTCTTCTAAAATTACCTTTATTTAGTTTATATGCAGATAGTATTAACTTATCTAAGGATACTTTGGATTCCTCAGCTAGAATATGAATTCTTTGAGGCCAGAGGTTGTTTCATCTTCATCTTTCTATCCTTAGAATCTAGCATTAAGATTCATAAGTGCCCAATAAATGTCAATTAAATTGGAATGGATTCACACCACATTAAGAGGCACCATCAGGAGGGAACCAAAATCACTAGATGACTTGAGACAGGTTATTTTGTTTATTTAGCTGGGCCTATTTTAAAACTCATTGATTTTTAACATAATCTTAATTTCTAAATGTATTTCTCCCTAATTTCCCAACCATGGAACCATTCCACATAAAAAAAAAAGAAAGAAAGAAAAAGAAAAAAAAAAACAATTCTGAAAAACTAACCAAAACATCAAAGTTGACAGAATATTGAAGTGTGACAGACATATCATCCCCCACCTCTGAAAAAATAACAAAAGGAAGGAGATGTATCTTTTCCTCTCTGTTTGGAGACCAAGCTTGATAATTCTAATTATACAGTATTCAGTTGCTTTCTTTTGATTTTGTTTACTCTTTCTTTTTACATTGTTGTTTTCATCATGCATCTTGATTTCCTGGTTCTGCTTACCTCCTTCTGCATCAATTCATTTATACATGATTTTATACATTACAATAATATTCTATTGCATCCATTTCAACAGTTTGTTTAGGCACTTCTCAACTGATGGGCATGTACTACGTTTCTAGTTCTTTGATAATGCAAAAAATGATGCTAATTTTTGGATGTATAATTGGCTTCTCTATTGTTGTTGATATCAGCATCTTATCAGAAATATTTGATGCAAATATATAGTTTTTCCCCCTCAGTTCACATTCTGTTCACTTCTCAGTTTCATTAATTTTGTTAGTTCAAAATACTTAGAACTAAAATTGAAGTTATCTATTTTTTTTCTTTCATGACTTTTATCGTCTATTTGGGTAACTCTCCTCTTAGTTTTCCTTGACCGTGAATAACTGATATGTTTCTTATTATTTTTAAAGTGGTGTGATCATTAATATTCAGTCTGTGTATTGATTTTCAACTAACTATGGTGTATAGCATTCAATGTTCTCCTAAACCTAATTTCTTCAAATGAGGCTTTCCAGTTTTCCCAGCAGGTCTTCTCAAAAAGGAAATCCTTTCCCAAGTCATTTTTGAGTCTTCCTTACTAGACTGTTCCACTTATCTGTCTTTGAATCCAAATTCAATAGTTTTAACAATATCTGTTAATGATAGTATAATTTAAGAACTGAAATAGAAAACACAGGATCTAACCAATCACTGCATTCCATCTGTTTAGTAGTTTCTCCATTGAAAACTGAGCTGTAACTGATGTCAGTAATTCCTTTAAGGGTTCGTGAAATTTGGTATTGCTTACTTGGCTCCTTTTAATAATATGTTTTTGATTTTAGTTCTCCAAATTAAATGTTTTTATTATTATTTTGCACATTTTTTTACATGGACCAGTTTCAATTACTTATAAAATAACTATCTAGTGTTTCATGGGCCCAGATTTTTTTCAAACCATTGCATTCAAATTTTTTGGGTAAGTTTATTTATTGGTTGCTGCACTTAAATGTCCATATGGCACCATAATGAGTCTCTGCTGAAATAATTAACTCCTCTCCATTGAGAAAGTTTCTTTCTACTTATTCTATCTAAATGATTTTGGTGTTTCCCAGGAGGATCCCTTTCTTCTAAGAATGTCAACATGGTATCCATCCTTGAGAAGCTTTTCATTTTCTTTCAAATTTAATAAATACTTAAAAGGAATATGTGTCCCGGCAGGCATTATAATGGTTAAAGTTAGTAAATGAATTGTCAAGAAGTCAAAATATTTCAGAGAAATCCATATTTCTGAATGCCTAGTAGTTTAGAACTAAAGATAATGAGCATATCAATAACTTGTCTTAGCACTCGACCGTCTATGTTTATGATAGTCATGGTAACTTAAACAAAGGGGCCCACCTCCACTCTACCTGCTTCCCTATCCCTCACCATGACCATTCTACCCTGTAACACTTGAAATGGCATCATTGCTGTTGTTCTAGCTGTTATGTAAACATCTGCTCATGTTAGTCTTATCCTAAAAAAATCTCCAGTGGCTCCCTTGTGGTTTCCAGATGAATCATTCCCCAATCTTCTGATCTTATGATATTTCCCCCTATTGTTTGTTCTTGTTTCTTACACAAGTACCGTTGGAGTCTCATAGTGATACCAATAAAATAAGGGTGTCTGCTAAGGGTTATCACCATAGTTCCCAAAAGGGTGATATTGTTCTTTGAAAGAGGAACAAGACTGAGCATAAGAGATAATATCAGAACTCCATGCTCTATCACAGCATCATAACCTCTACTAGTCCCAATACCATCCTTTCTACAGTCCCACAAATAGAGAAAGTGAAAGTTCACTAATTTAAAACTGCTAGGTTTCTCACTGTCTATATCCACACATATCGACTTTTTCTTCCTGTTGCTCTCACTCCTAGCACCCAAACTCATCTGAGTTAAGTAATTAATCGCACTCCCTCTGTAATACATTAGAACTCTAGCATTAATACTTAGTGGCCCAAAGTTATACTGAATCAGTAACCCCCAGGGATTAACTTCCAAATAGGTTTTCTCCACCAATTACAAGTTTGGTGGGAATGCCCTAAAATTCTTATAACTTAAGGAGAATGCAGTCATGCTGTACAGGTGGAAGGCTTTTTACACCAGGTATATGACTGTTATTTTTTTTCCAATATATCTCATCCTCTTTCTTCTGAAAGAAAACTTAAATCCCTTTACCTGTTAATCAAGGTATTCCACCATCTCTCTTTCCAGTGTTCTCTCCTGTCATGCTACCTAACTGAGAGTCCAGCCAAAGGGCCCCAAAGTGGGCAATACTGCTCCCTAGGGATCACTGGAACATCCAAGGGGTCAGTAGTAGCCTTGTGTGCAATTGGGGGGTGTTGAATAAAAATAAGGGGGCAGTGGAAGCATAAGGAAACAAGAGAAGAGAAGAAATTTTTGAAAAAACCATTTGTACCTGTTTCATGTTACGTAACAGAGTTAAAGTTGCAGTGATTGCATTATTTTCCAAATAAACACACAAAATGCAAGTTACAACCAATTAGCAGTCAAGTCTACCAGCAGATCTTAACAAACAAGTGTTGACAGGACAGCTTGTGGCACATTATGGGAAGTCCAGCATGCATCGACGGGAATATGTACATGCACTGACTTGTTTACAATATGACACTGTACAGTTACATGATGCAATATTGCATCATTAAAATTTCAATGTAGGAAAAAACCACCAATTTATAATAAATTATTAAATTTAAGTGCATCATTTAAAAATATTTTATATATTTTTGAAATGACACAAATTTAAAAAAAATAGTTAAAGGGTTAAAGAAAGTAGACCTCTGGGGGGGCACTGAGTAATTTTTTTTAAGAGGGCAGTAGGCCACAGAAATTTGGGAACCTCTAGTCCAGGCAAAGTAGATAGTTATCTGTCTTTGAAACATGTTCTATCTTTTCCGCATTTGTGTTCATTTCTCAAAATGTGCCCTCTCCCTAAAGGATCACCCTTCCCCTTTTTTGCTTGTTGAATTTCTACCCATTTTCACACATTATCTTAAATGCCACCTTCTTTATGATGCCTTAGATGATCTCCTATGTTGGTGGTAACCTCATGCCTCACAAAGAACTAGAATGTATTTATCATTGTGTTTTAGAGTTATTTACAACAGGGATATACTTCGCTAGTCAACTATGAGCTAGAGAAGGTCACAGACTGTATGTTTTCTAACCTTTGTATCTCCCCCAGCACTCAATACAGTGATCAACATAAAGCAGGCCCATCACCTATGCTTCAGTATGTGTGTGTGTGTGTGTTTGTGTGTGTGTGTGTATGATCTTTAACAAATTAAGAAAATGTCTTCTCAGAGGAGAGCTCTCCTCTATCACATACTTACTGCTAATCCCCATTCGCTTAGATTTTATTAAACAGGAATGCATGATTAGACCCAGGCTATGAAGTTCACTCTTGAACAATTTATGAAAGGGAGGGGGAGGGAATTCAAAATGAATTATTCATCACTAGTACAATAGTTAAGAGATGAGGAGACAATTCCAAGTACTGTTCTTTACAGTTTGTATTATTTCATTAATTATTACTTATTGTAATTCACTTCAATTTTAGTCAAATGCATGTATTTAGCACCAAGGAAGCAAAGATGAAACAAAATACAGTCCCTGAACTCATGGATAATTATTAATATACAAAAAAGAAGTAAAACATCATCTATGCCCTCAAAGAGCTCACAATCTAGGAGATGTGGTAAGAAAATTAAATAATTAAGCTATTGTTAAGGCAAGTGGAAAAGGGGAAAATTTGAGAAGATAAAGGTTACTTTTACCTGGTGGGGTTAAAAAATGTTTTACCTCAGTTAATCCTAGAAAAAAGAGAGTTAAATTGGGTAACAGTTAACCATTATGGCCTCAGAATCCTCATTTAGAAAATGAGTATAATGTTTGGATTATCTACTTTGCCATGCTATTGTAAGGAAAGAATGTTCGAAGTCTTAAAAAAGTTACATAAATATGAGTTATCATTACTAACATAAGCAAGTTTGCTGGTGGGAGAAAAGGCATGTTTAATGGTTTTGAAGAACTGTGACATATAGTGGATACAGTGCTGGCCTAGAGTCAAGAAGACCAGAGTTCAAATTCAGACTCAGACACTTACTAGCAGTATGATCCTGAGCAAGTCACTTAACTCTGTTTGCTTCAGTTTCCTCATCTGTAAATTAAGCTGGAGAAGGAAATGGAAAACCACTCCAATATCTTTGCCAAAAAAAAAAAAAAACAAAAAAAAAACAACCCAAATGGGGTCATGAAGAGTTGGGCATGACTGAAAAATGACTAAACAATGCAACAATCATGATTTGAATCCCCTCCTTATGTTGACCCAAAATTTGTTCCTTTGAAAATTCAAACAATTGATTCTACTTCTGCCCTCTAGTCTAAGCAGAAGAAAACAAAAACAAAAAACAAACTACTTTTCCAACTCACACTCCTTCAATTTTTTTAATGTTCTATACTTACTTATGTTTTCTCTTCTGAAGATATCCTCATTATAAGGGACTTAGTACACCTACTTGGAAATAATTTCTCAGGTGAATATACTTGAAAATAGTGAATAAGGAAATAATTGGATACACTGGAAAGATAGCAGACGTGGGGATAGGAGACCCATAGGTTCAAATCGTGGCCCTTGCTAGTGTCTAACTTGTAGTCAGGGTTCTCTGGGTGTGTTCTCTCATCTGTAAAGTAAGTGGATTGAAGTAGATGGTCTCTGTGGTTCCTTCCAACTTTAAAACCTTGGTCACTTGTAACTTTCTTTCATCACTCTTCATTCAGGTAAAGATGATCATTCCCGGTTTTAAATGAGATAACAAAAGTTTAAAAGTGCTTACTGTATTTGAATGTCCCAGACACAAAGATGGTGATAGTATTGTTCAGCTCAGAAAGCTCACATGACTTCAACATCAAAGAGCAGTATAGAGAAAAAACACTTGCCCTTGTGTTCCTGCATAACACAAATTATTTATGGATTTAACCAACACTTAATTAGCTGCTCCTATCTATTTTTTAGGGACAGCTGGGTGGCGCAGTGGATAGAGTGCTAGGCCTGGAGTCGGGGAGACCTGTGTTCAAATTTGGCCTCAGACATTTACTTGAGATGTAGCCCTGGGGAGGTCACTTAACTCTAAGCCTCTTTTCCTCAGTTTCCTCATCTGTAAAATGAGCAGGGGAATGAAATGGCAAACCCCTCCAGTATCTTTGCCAAGAAAACCTCAAATGGGGTTACAGAGAGTCAGACATAACTGAAACAACCGAACAACAACCAAAATCATTTTCTTGTGGTATAATGAGTTAAGGGCTTATTTTAGAGACAGAAACTACTTTGGAATCCCATCTTAGGCAAGACGTTGAGCGCTTTTAGTGCCTCAGTTTTTTCTTGAAGTTGGTATTGTTGTTATTCATCCTTTATTCTCAAAGAGGACCAATGATATGAGGGTGACGTCTTGGATTCTTCATGGATTGGATTCAAGTGAGGAAGAGCTGTGCAGAGTCATCAGCCTCACTATCTCCTCCAGAGACATCAAAGTCCAGTGGCAAGACAAAGTTCAAGAAGATTGACAATGGCCCAGGGTGCAGTACGTGACTTTGGCTTTTCTACATTAAGGCTTCTCTGAGGTCTCAGTTTGAGACCAGGCCCATTCAAGGACTAAGGACTAGGGAAGGGCTGAGACAAAAGGTGGCCCAATTTACCGTTATAAAGATGTCAGTTTGGGAGCAGAAGAGCATCCAAGATTCTGGCCATAATAGAAAACAACGGTTATTTACACTCAATCTAAGCCATCCAAACTAAATAATGAGCTACCCAGGATTGGGTTGGGGCCATTCAGTGAAAGCCAGGGTGATTGGGGTTGAAAGGCAAAGTCAAGTAGCTCTATTTAAAACACAATGGGCTTTGGTTTTTTTAAAGCCTCTCTTTTCAGAGCTATATTTCAAGAAATCAAAATGAAAACTGTTCATGACAAAAGGGAAAAAAAGGGGGAGGAGAGGGAGGTGAAGAAGGGGAAGGGGAAAGGAAAGAGGAAAGAGGAGGAGAAGAATGAGGAGGATACAGGGGAGGGGAGAGGGAGGGGGAGCAGGTAATATTGGCATTCAGGAAGAACTGAGTTCAAATTTGTCCTCACATACTTATTAGTTAGGTGAACTTGGATAAGTTACTAAATATTTGTCTCTAAAATAAGTAAAATAATATACTTAACTCACAGCGTTGATATGAGAATCAAATGAAATAATATTTGCAAAGCACTTTGCAAACTTTAAAGTGCTATATAAATGCTTATCATCACCATCATTGTTATCATCAATTACATTTAGTCAATAAAGTATATACTTAAGTAAAAATAGATCAGGTATGTTTTTTTTATTTATATCTCTTTCAGTCAGAAGATGTTGATGATTATAAGATCAGACACTAAACTGCTCTATTTTGAGAAATATTACCCCCCCCTTAGTTTCCCAATCAGGAGATTGAGAACTAATTAGATGTACCCTCATCTCTAAAATGGAGGGAATCTAGTACCTGTATACAAATGAGAGACTTCAAATTTCTTGGGGACAGGAACTGTAGGCATATAAGGTCATATTGCTTTTACTTTCTTTTAATTTTTTTCCTAATCTTGCTGGTTTACACAAATCATTTTTTTTAAATACCTATTTCTTTACTTTACCTGTTTTTTAAGTGTGTCTATGATATCTCTATGGGCATATAAGGAGCTATATATTAATGAGTTTTGAAAATTAAGAGTATGAGATTTTTATGGAAAAAGGTGTGCTAAGGAGCTTTTTGCTCCTTTCTTTTTGAGACTTTAGTGTGCTTTGATCATACTATTCTTTGATCTCTGTGACCATGGAGGTCATTTTGAACTTGCTTGGAACAGTGCTTATTTGAGATTTTGTATGAAAATCCAGCAAGTTGTTTAAATCTCAGAAGTGCAATATACATGCTTATTATATGTTTATACCTCAAGAAAGAAAGTTAAAATGGTTATATCCTCTGATTCAGTTTTAATTCGATGAAAGCATTTCATCCCATGGTGTTCTTCTGAGGTCTTATCCTAAGTTGTTCGAGTTCTCAGTTATTATGTGCTTCCATAGAGAATGCTTGGGTTTCAGAGAGGAGCTCTCCAGGGCTTAAGAGAGCATTTGGTCATGGTAACTAGCCATGCATTTGTTATAATAAGTCATCCTCTATATTTATTGCCTCCTACTCTTCTAGATCTAGTTAACTAAACACTTTAAATGAACATGCATGGGCTCTGCAGAGTAAATGTTAAAATTGTATGCTAAAGATTTTTTTATCAAGCAATAAATTTTATATATTTACCAAATGCTTAGACATCACATAAATACCACATTACATATTTCAATTATATAAATTAATGTGTTTTCATATTTAAATATAGTCTTATTAGAATATATAAACCAAACATCTAGACTGAGTATTCCTTTTATAACACAGTGGAGTCATACTTTTTATGTATCTCTAAGACCTAGCTCACTGCCTGGCACATCATAAGCTCTTATTGATTTATTGATTAAATGAATGAATGGGGGGAAATTTATTAGATCTCATTGAAGACTTGGCATTATGCGACATGCTTTCTTCAGGAAAAATCAGTACATAATTATGTAGGGACATGGGTGGCTGGAATTGTATGGCCTCACACCTAGTCATTTTATGGAAACATAATCACCAAAGCAACTATAAATCATAATAATTATGATTACCCTTCAATTACTTATGGGTTAGAGATAAGTAAGTAAGAAAAATCAACTTCATAAGTGCAAGATGCAGGGGGTGTTACTATATAGCAGTTCATCTGGGGAAAAATAGAATAGCTGGGACTTTTAATGAACATAGTAAATAAGCTCAATAGGAATCATTGGCATGATACAGGACCATAGGACTCTAATATGGCCTAAGGATGCAATGACAGATTTAGCTTCTAGAATATAGCTAGAATGCATTCCCAACTCACTTCCCACCTTTTAAAATTCCTAGATTCCTTCAAAGTTAAGCTTCAATGCTGCTTTTGATATGAAGTCTTTCTTGATCTCTACCTGCCTCCCAAAAATTTGCATTGCATTTATTTTGGATACAATTGGAATATACTTATGTATGTGTGTGTTTTCATCTCTCTGTAGGTAAATGCCTTGAAAGTAAGTACTGTTTCCTTTTTAACTTTGAATCTATAGTGGAATCACAATGGCTGACACATTGTTGCTCAGTTGTTTCTGTCATATCTGACTCTTTATAACCCCATTTGGGGTTCTCTTGGCAAGGACACTGGAGTGGTTTGCTATTTCCTTCTCCAACTCATTTTATAGTTAAGGAAACTGAGGAAAACAAGATTAAATGACTTGTCCAGGGCCACACAGCTAGTTAGTGCTTGAGGCTGGATTTGAACTCAGGTCTTCCTCATTACAGATCTGGCATTCTATCCACTTAGTCACCTAGCTGCCCTGGCTGACATATAGTAGGTACCTTACTGCTGGACTAATTTAGTGATTGAATAAAGAAATAATAGCCCCAGGTACTTTGCTCTGGATGAAGCTGGAGTCCTATTCCATTCTGAATTCCTCATTTTAGGGAGACTATAGATAAGCTGGGAAGGGAAGCAGCCAGAATGATGAAGAGTTTCAAATTCATGCCATAGGAGGAGAGGAACAGTTATGGAAATGTTTGATCTGAAGAAAAAAACAGTCGGTGGAGTGGAAAGGGGTGGATATGATAACTACCTTCCAGTATTTGACTGTCGTATGGATCGGAGTTATTCTGTCTGGCTTCAGAGGACATAAACAGGAACAATGGGAGGAAGAAAAGAGGAAATTTAAGCTTGATGTCAGCAAAAACTTCTATCAAATAAAGCTATGCTAAAGTAAAAGGTTGCTTGCAGACCTGTGGGTTCTGCTTCACCCCCACTGGAAGTCTCTAAGCAAATAAATCATGGGTGTATAATGGGTGTATACTTACTGGATGTGAGGTACAAATAATTCCTTTCAGTCATGGTTTGGACTAGATAGCTGTTGAGATCTCCTCTAATTAAGAAGCTCTGTGCTTCTATCACCGTGATCACTAAACTATTGTAGAACCAGGATCTCAGAGACAGAGCCAGGGGTCTCTCGGAGCCATGTCTGCTTATTCATCCTGACTTAGATTTAGAAGTAAGCAAAGAAGCCGATACCATCACATTCCTAGACTTGACCATAGACTGGGTACGCACTTAACAGAGATTTCAATTTTCACACTGTCTAGTCAATCCTGGATGTGTGGCCAGATTTGAAGCATGCCCACACACACACACACACACACGCACATACATCTATGCCTTTGGGACTTTGTGAATACTTTTTTCTTTCTATCTTTTGGCTGTTTTATATGTCAAATTACCATGACCTTTGCAATTTTTCAGTAAAATAAATTCAAATAAAACCAAGCAAGTGTAAGAAGAGTAGAAATTTCAAGAAAAACAGAGGAGGTAGATTCAATTTAATGTAAAAGCCAAATACTATACTTGAAGATTGTTTCTTATATTCTAGTATGTAGCTTTTATTTTATAATGGCACCATCTCCTTTAGATACTGGATTTTTTTTCATGAATTTCTTTTACAAATTAGTCCCATAATATTCATAAGAGTCTACCCTCTTGGATCATAATAGATATTTTATTGTAGATTTTATTATTCTGTGTCTATCACTTATCAATCCTTTGTCAAAACTCCCTCACCCATAGCCAAAGCTTTTTCTCAGGCTTACTCAATACCATTGTCACTCTGAGATAGTTAAATGAATTTTCCTTCAAAATCATCCTCTCCCAACCACATGATTGTAGTAGGACGTGTTGCCTAATGACAACTTCCTGTGACTTCTTTTGTTCCTTATCTTATCCCGCACACATATCCTTTTCAATTGAATGGGAGATCCAAAGAATGAGGAGAACCGTAGAGACTCAGACCTAGATTTCACTTGGTGGTTACTTGAAAGGAAGTTATTAAAGATCTTTGAAACTGGTGCTGCTTGATAAATAAGAATTGATGGAAGGTAAAGAGGAATTTGCATCCTTAAGTCATATAGAGGCTTAGGACAGAGGCATTGCTTCTGGTAGGCGATAGGAAACAGGTTGGAAAAAAAGAAGATGAAATGATGACAGTTTTTACTTAGGGGTGTGAGGTTTCTGAGTCTTCATCTCCTAGAGCCAAACTCTTGGTACACAGAACAGCCAGCCACCGAAGCAGAATTTAGAAGGATTAAATGTTAGACCTTTTCTTCTAAATTTCTGCTTTATTGTGCACGTGTATCTAGCAACAAGCCTTTCTGATTTTGAGTGGATCTGAACTGAAAATGTTTTTCTTCCTCCTGCATCACTGAATTCCACCGATCAATATCCCAGATATCCAGAGTCACAGTTTCTGGCATCTGTTTTCTGAGGCATGTCATCCTCATGCTCCCATTATGATGCCCCACCTGATTGCTGCACAAAACGGGGGTTACTTAATTTCATTCCTCTCTGGCCTTTACTCCTCACTGTCCAGATTTCTCTAGCATTCTCCCCCCCACCAAGTTCACTCTCCTCCTGGACTTCTCATACTGTAAGTACAATCTGCCTCTTGAACTCTTCCTCTTTATGGCTAGTCCTACACAGAATCTCCATTTTAAAGGAAGTCCCAGGCCAGCCATATCTTCATTTGTCTTTGAGCTCTACTCCTGATTCTCTGGACTCTCTGCCATGCCTCTCTGAGTCTACCTTTTGTGCTTCCCTTCTCCCTTTTCAGATTTACTTTGTGTGCTATTTCCCCCCATTAGATTGTAAGCTCCTTTAGTGACAAGACTGTTTTACTTTATTTTTAAAATTTATTTATTTTTAATTCACAGAACAAAACAAGCATTTCCATAACACAGTACAATAAAAAGATGATTGTACAAAAAACTGCAGATCTACCATGTATAACTTACTATTCCCTCCAAATATACAACAGTTACCATGTAAATTTCTTTTTTTGTTGTTTTTTTCTTCCCTCCCCACCTCACTCTAGAGATGGCTACCATTAGACACAAATAGGTACACACATACACACACATATCCATATATACGTAGTTCTATACATATTTCTGCTTATCAGTTCTTTCATTTTACTTTTTATGAATTATATCTACAGTGCTTAACATAATGCTTTGCACAGAATTGACACTTAATAAATGTTTATTGAATTGAATTATCACAGTGCCTGACACATAGAAGGTACTTTAATAAATGCTTGTTGATGTCATTTAACTTGTTGATTTTGCTGATGACATTCAAGAGGTAAGATCCCTCCTTTGATTTATAAACTCTAAGCCATGACTTGAGAAGGAATTGTATGACAGAAGACAAGGGCCATCCCATCACAAGATAATAGAGAATGTATTTTGATAAAAGTGATATTGTAGTGTTCCTAAAATTCTACTTGGTCAATTATTATCTGTTCTATACATATGCAGGGCTGACCCTGAGTAAGACAGTAAGAAAGTAACACTCCACCTATTTTGATACTGTTACAATACTCTAATAAATCTATGGATAATAAATAGCTGCAGACTGCATGTAAGTTATTCTTTATTCTCCCTACTTGTCTGGCTTATAACTTTTTCTCCATCCCCATTCATATAAAGACATATTCTGATACTACATTGTGGTTTTAAAATAGCCCTGGGCTCTTAAAATGTATGCCAAATAGAATTCAAGCTCAGGAAGAATATGCCAATGGAGTGCAAACCCAAGTATTTTTTTTTTTCTTTGTATCATGTTGGAATGGCTTCATTTATGGTCACAAAAAGAGACTTTTTGCTTTCTGAGAATTAGTATAGTTCTATATGTATAAAGATGTGTATGCTTATACACAAATATACATGTGCATATACATATATATACACACACAAACACACACACACACACATATATATGTATATATATATGTATACATACATATATGTATAAAGATAGAAAGGGTCTTCATCAAAAGGCTGTCCCTTTAGCGATAAATTCTTCAGGCATGGCAACCCATGACTTCTGCTAAAACCTAGTAAGCTAATGATAATGGAATTTAAGACTTTTGTTACACCTAATCTATGTGCAAACATTCATAGATTATAGGTTAAAATATCCTTCTCCACCAAGCGTTACCTAGAGTAGAATTTTTCTAAATGAGTTCCATTGCTTTCAGACTATCTTACAATATCATCTTTACATGTTTATATTGAAAATTATAATGTTTAAAGTTGGTATCAAGGCTGTCTAAACTAAATTAAGAAAACAAAACAAGTTAATAGGACAATATTTCAACCTCCTCTCTCCCATGTGATAGTGGATTAGTTCACCATTGTTCTGCAAATTGATTCTCAATGATGCTGAGCCCAAAGTGGTCTGGATCAGTGCCAAGATTCAGCTTGTCAAGATTCTTGGCCAAGAAGCTGCTGTGAGTTTTCTTTAATATCAACAAGTCAAGCAGCCATTCATCAGAGCCATAAGCAATCAAGGTGTATTGGAATGAATTTAGTAATTCAATGGCCCAGAATTTCAGGTCTTCCTATTGCATATGCATGCCTGAATGGATTCTTTCTAGGCATCTTATTTATTTTTTCTAAGGATACCTTATATTTATCTGAACAGCTAGACCCTCCCATTCTGGAATCTTCTCTGGATGTCATTAAAAGCAGATGTTTTCGAATGCCATCATGCACGTAAGGAAATGATTATAAAGCAAGCAGAAACCTTTTTATTCTTCTTTTTTTAATCAGATGATGGTCTGTGATTCAATATGCTCAGTTTTAAGTTATACACATGGAGTTTGGTAAAGAAGTAATAACAATAATAGCTAGATTTATATAGTACTTTATGGCTTACAAAAGGCGTAACATGCAATATCCTATTTGATCTTCATAAAAACCCTGTGACATAGGTGTTATTACTGTTTGCATTTTACAGATGGGGAAACTGAGGCTCAGGGAGGATGTGAATTCACCATAGTCACACAGTTGGTAAAATAAGCAAGGCAGAATTTGATTCCAAGACTTACCAGCTCCAAGCTCAGTACTCTACTTGATGTACCACACTGCCCTTTTGCAGCTGACTATCTTGGAGAGATTTTTTTGAAAAATCTGTGCATTATGGTTTATGTGTGTTTTACATGTTTGATACTTCAGTGATAATAATAGTTCATATCTATCACACATATAACACTTTTGGGCACTTTCCACATAATCTCATTTCATCATCATCATCATCACATTTATAGAGAAGTCTGAAGTTTGCAAAGTCCTTTATAAATATCATCTCACTTTACCCTCACCATGACCCTGGGAGGTTGGTACTATTATTTCCCTATTTTACACATGAGGAAACTGAGCCAGAGTTTCAGTGACTTGCTCAGGATCATATAGTTCATGTCTGAGGCAGGATTTGAACTCATGTCTTCCTGAATCCAGCTCCAGCACTATCCACAGGCACCATCTAGCTACCCCTTAATCCTCTGATGTAGGTACTCTTGTTATTATTCCCATTTTACAGATAAGGAACCTGATATTCAATAACTAGGAAATATCTGAGCTAGGAGTTGAATTCAAGTTTTTCTTATTACAAATCCATCACTCTAACCAATAAATCAAAGTACTTTTCAAGATAGTAGAAAAAAATGTCTTTGAGGGTCAGAACTATTTTATCTTTCTACCTGGCATGTTTAGAACAATACCTTGTACATGGCACTCACTTAATTGTGTGTGTATACACATATACACACATATACAATGTATATATATGTGTGTGTATGTGTGTGTGTATATATATATATATATATACATATATTACTTAATTTGCATTTATAGGGCATCTGACACGAATCATTCTTGGCTTAGGTATCTCAAGATTTTACAGGGAAAAAATGGTCCAGAGTAGTTATTAGATGGAAACTTGTCATGTTTCCTTCTCATATCTATTTTCTTTATATATTGAATATAATTTGACCATTTGGAATATGACTGCAGCAGGGTCACAATGAACAGTTTAAGAAGTCCTGAAGGGTTCATGAGCAGAAAAAGTTTAAGAAGCCCTGGAAAGGAATTCAGCATCAGTTCTTTCCACATACGACTACAATAAAATTCTATTCAATGGAAGATGTTAGGTATTCACAGATTCTCCACATTGGCCCAGTTAGGAAAGCAAATAGTACTGACTTCTTTTCTCTGTGTCATTCACATATTATTACCTTATGACTGTGGTTTCCATGTATGCCACATGTGGTTCTGGACCATTAAAAGGGAATGCCATATAAAGCAAATCGAGTAGAATTTTGTTTAAAATTTCTGGATGATTAAAGTCATGACGCTTTTGTATCCCTGTGCATTGATGTTAGATTAAATATTAAAAGTTAGGCTGTTTTTGTTATTTCACTTACTTTGTAAAGTAAGCAGAATAGCACAATTTTCTCTTTGTAGTAAAACAGTGCTCAAGAAGTTAGTCCTAAAGGGAAAAAATAGATATAAAATTGATCACTTTAAAAAAATGAATCACATTAGTATGTGTTGGGAAAGGCATGGCTAGACAGAAGTTCCTCAGAAAAATATATGGTAGGACAGGACATGACATCTCCAATGGAGTGATGCAGAGATTGCACTTGTTCAAAGATACAGATGACATGCTCATTAAATTTAAAGGCAACACAAACTTTGGAGAGATGAGTAACATTAAATTACAGAGTCAAGATTGAGAAAGATTTTGACACTAAATCAGTGGGCTGAAATTGATAAGATAAATATCAATAGGGATAAATGTAAAGGATTACACTTGACTACAAAAATGAAAAGTCTCACAACTACAAGATGATGTAGTATGTCTGAAATGCAATTTCTCTGTGAAAGTTCTAGGAGTTTTAGTGGACAACAAATTCATTATTACTCTAATATAGCAGCCAAAAAAAACCTAATGTAATCTTAGACTACATTATAACTTTAGAGGAGAGGCATAACTTTTAGTAATAAAAATGTTACAGTTCTACTATACTCTACCCTCATCAGACCTTATCTTGAATATTTTGTTTAGTTCTAGTTTGTGGTTTATGGACAAAGACAGACTGGAGAATGCCTAGAACAGAGCAAGCATAGTGGTGAAAAGGCCTTGCGTGGATAAAATATTAGGACGGGTTGAAGGAAGGAAGGAAAAAAAGCATTAATTAAGCACTTTCTATTTACCAGGCATTGAGATAAGTATTTTATAAATATTATCTCATTTGTTCCTCATGAAAATCCAGGGGGGGTAGGTGCTGTTATTATCTCCATTTTAGAGTTGAGGAAATGGAAACAAATGGAGGTGAAGTGATTTGTCCAGGGTAATTTTTTTTTTAACAAATAGCTTTCCGACTTTAGGTCCAAAGCTCTATCCATTGTGCCATCTAGCTGCCTCACAACTAGAAACTGGGTATATTTAGTTTAGAGAAGACTCATCAGGGACGTGAATGTTGTCTTCAGGTATTTGATAGGCTAACATATGGGGAAGGCATTAGGCTTGTTCTGTTTGGCTCTAGAGGTGAGGATGGAGAGGATTGGATAGAAGTTGTTTAGTTTGCATGTCAGGACACATTTCCTAATAATTAGAACTTTCCAAATGTGAAATGGACTACCTTGAGTGGCAGTCTTTAAGGAAAATCTGTCTGACCACTTGTGGGGTATGATATGGTAGGGGCTCTTTTTTTTTCTTTTTTGCATGGGTTGGAGTAAGTGGATGACGAGTAAGGTCCCTTCAAACTCTAAAATTTTGTGATTCTATGATTTTATGACCTTTGCCTTGATTTGTTGTTTATTCTTGACAAAGCGTTTTTATTTCCTTCTCTTGCTTGTTTCACTCTTAATAATTAGGAAGTAAATCACCATAATGTTCCACTTTACTTTTCATAAGTGGACATCCATTGAAGTCACTCTGATCCTTTATCGTGGTCATTGTGGGCTCTTGAAAGCTGTGCCAATGGAATCCAATATCTGATAATTCCGAGCTTGAATTTATCTCTGACTTTTTTGGGTCTTTTTTGTGAGGCAATTGGGGTTAAGTGACTTGCCCAGGGTCACACAGCTAGTAAGTGTTATGTGTATGAGGCCGGATTTGAGCTCAGGTCCTCCTGACTCCAAGGCCAGTACTCTATCCACTGTACCATCTAACTGCCCCTCTGAGCTTGAATTTAACTAGACGAGCAAGTAAATAAACAGATACATACATACATATATATGCATATATAAATGAATGAATGAATAGATAATTATAAAAGTGAATAAATAGACCAGCGAATGAGTAAATACATGGATTGAAAAAGAACAACTCTTTCTCCTAAACTACTGAAATAGTCTGGATTAAAAGTGACAAGGCCTTGGACTTATATTATTATGGTGTGAGCAGAGAGAAAAAAATGGATACAAGACATGTTGAGGTAACTTCATTGAACAATTAAAAAATATCTGCACAATGTCATAACAACTAAATTTCACATGAGTAATAAACCGATAAATACAATCTTTTAAGATTTACAATATTGTATCCTCACCAAAATTCTATAAGATTAGTAGTATATGGAGGTAGGATAGCCATGTATTTTTTTCCATTCCAAATGTGCTGGAAATCTTCAGAAAGATATTACAATAATAACAATAGCTTGTTCACATAAAGTATGGTCACATATTTTCTGTTTGAAATACTTTCACCAATACTTCAAAAATCTTATTTCTTCAATAGAATGCAAACAATTCAAAATATGGTGTTTTCTCTCTTAACCAACCTATGATATCCTCTTCCATGAATACACATACTGTAAGTGGCTAAAGTGAGAATTCAAAGGGATCACATACAAAGGGCAAAAATGTAGGGAACACATGTGGCCAACACACATATTGTTGTTGTTGTTCAATTTCAGTCACGTCTGATTCTTTGTGACCTCATTTGGGTTTTTTTTTTTCTCAAAAATACTGGAATAGTTTGTCATTTCCTTTTGCAGCTCATTTAGCAAATGAGGAACTGAGGCAAACAGGGTTAAATGACTTGCCCAGGGCCACACAACTGATAAATATATCAAGCCAGGTTTGAGCTAGGGAAGATGAGTTTTTCCAACTTCAGTCCCAGTGCTCTATCTACTGTACCACCTAGCTGGCTCACACAAGTATGGAGGGGCAACTCACATCTCTGATGATGCAGGACCTTCATCATGGTGACATTGTCACACTGATCTGCTGGTTCCTGCTTATCCTTGCTGATCACGTAGTAATGCCTAGATTTCTCTGGATCCTTGTTGATCAGTCTTTTGGTTTTGAGGAGTCTCTGATTCTGTGGCATCTCTTTGCAACACATTGCTCAGCTGGACCCCATTGATTTCAATCAGTGGTGCTTTAGTAGCTTCTCAATGTGTATATTTTTATGAGAGGTGCTCTCCACTATGATCTTCTCCGCTCACCCTTTCAGGATCAAGCAATTCATCTTAGCTTTAATGTCCTTGGGTAGAGTAGCTTCAATATGTTTCTGAGGAGAGCAAAGCCAAAACACTCAAGTAAATGACAAGCAGCAGTCCTCAAGATTAAGATTAAATCTTCCTTTTCCATCTAAATGTCAAGAGAGATATCAAAGCCTCTTATGAAAACTCATCATCTGTTTGGGCCTAGAAACTTTTAGATATTCCCACCGTTCTATTTGATTTTCAATGTAAATGAATTTGAGTCAAAACAAAAGATAAACTAAGGAAGCAAACCCCATTTTCCTCCATGCACCTATTGCTGTCTTTATTATGTGTATCTGTCAGCATCAAAATCTAAACACTTTGGTACTTAATTTTGACCAATGAAGAACTGTCTCCCTACACTTTTCACATATAACTCTCATGTTTTTCCCCAAAACAAAGTAAGCCTTTCTCAATAAACAAATACAAATAACATCAAAAAAGGGACACATTACTCACATTAAATAGTGAATATTATTTTGTAACTCATAGTGTTCTACCTCATAAATTAAAGGAGGGACAGGTCATTCTTGTGTGATCTCTAGTAAAGAGGTACAAGGGACCTTAATGATTATTTCTCCAACTTCGTCATTTTATAAAAGAAAATGAGGCCCAGAAAGTTGGAGTATACAGGATCCTATACTTATACTAGTAGTCAATTGAGGACTAGACCTCAAGTCAACTGATCACTTGCAACTTCAGGACTTTTTGAAATATACATTATTCAAATATCAACACACTATTGGGGGATGTATAATAGGAGAACAGTATGATAGATAGACAGATGGATGGACAGATGGATGGATAGATTTATAATTCAGAGAAAGAAAAAAGGATATTTAAAACAGTGAAAAATGCTTGGGCATATCAAACTCAAATGCTAGAATTGGACTAAAGCATCTTGAAGATGGGCTTGGCTTAAGTCTTCATTGCTAGGGAACTAGACATTCTCCATGTTTTCTAGACTACTAATGCAATGTCTTTACATAATTAAACTCTTTTAAATTTCTTGGAAAACCAATAGAAAGACCTTTGTTTTCACCTATTCAGAAAGTCACGCAAGTCAATCAACAAGGTAAATTCCAACAGGGATAATGTAAAGTCGTGTATTTAGATTAAAAAAAAAGAGGGGGAAAGAATACCAAGAGAAGGTCAGACTAGGGAGAAAACCCTTCTTAACAAGAGTTCATATGAAAAAGTTCTATAGCTCTTTGTAAATTGTAAGTTCAATATGAGCCAACTGTCTGACGCTCCAGCCAAAGCAGCTAATGAAATCTTAAGCTACATTATTAGAAAGAGAGAACACAGGAAGCTATAGCCTCTCCATGCACTGCACTGCTCAGCTCACATCTGGTTCACTGTGCTCAGTTTTATTTGAAATAATCCAATATTTTAAGAGAGTCAGTGAAAAAAAACTATCTTTGCTTCATGTAGCAGCAAACGTGTTCTGTAAACCACACTTTATGACGAGCAGTTGAGGGAATTTGGGGTGCTCAGGTAGGAGATACAGTAATGGTCTTCAGTTATTTGAAGATTTGTCTTATAAAACAAGGCAAATTAATGACTTGCATTTCAATATTTTGCCCCCAGTTTTGCTCCCAACCAAGCAGTGACCAAGGCAGTGTGGATCGTGTTCCCATCGTATTCACCAATTTGTCCAGGGTCCTGCATGTGGTTGGTAAATGGTAGAGACAAGATTCAAAGGCAGGTTTCCTCGTTCTGAATCCACATGCTCTTTGGACTTGTTTCAGATAGCTTCAAGGGCAGAATTAGAACCAATGGATGAACCTTTTGGGAAGGTAAATATGGTCTTGATGTAAGGAATATATATATATATATATATATTAGAAAAAGTGCCATCTGAAAATTTAATAAACTGATTTTCCTTTTGGTTATCTGTTCTTTTAAAAAAATGTTACAAGGGAAATTGATATATTCAGGAATTAATGTGATTTAAAGCAAAAGAGATTTTTAAGTAAATTTAATTGACTTGTCAGGTATTGAGTTCTGTCATTGTAACTACTCAAGCTTTTGTTGTGATGGTTTTTCATCTCAGAAAGAACCAATGACAATGACAATGATATATGAATTGAATATAATTGAAGCAGAGTTGTGCAACGTTTCAGCCTCATTCTCTTCTCCAGAGTCATTGAAGTCCGGCAGCAAGACAAAGGTCAGGAAGATTGACAATGGCCCACAATGCATTGCATGACCCTGGCCCTTCTACATTAAGGTCTTTCCCAGGCCTCAGTTTGTCTCAATGCCCATTCAATGACTAAGAGTTAGGTAAGAATTGAGACAAAAGATGGCCTCATTTATCATCACAGAAATATTAATCTGGGAGGGGAAGACCCTCAAAGTTTCCAGCCAGAACAGAAAACATTTGTTATTTAAAGTCATTCTAAGCCATGAAATCCAGAGACCAAATGACTCACTGCTTTTTCAAGGGATCTATCTGCAGTTTGGTTTGGAGGTAAAATTCAATTACTCCTGGGATCCTTTCTGAGAGGCATTGTAATGTGGTGAATAGATACCAACAAAACTTGCATTCAAATTTAGAATGCGGGACATAGTAGTTGATTGGCTCTGGACAAGTCATTAACTTCTGACTACTCTCAGGCAGCTCTCTGACACTGTAAGACATAAAGGTGAGCAGTACCCATCTGCATAGGTGGCAGAATTTGCACAGAGTTCTTTAGACCAATAAAATCCCAGGTCTGGAAAATAAACAATCACATAAACAAAAATAAAAACAAACAAGCAACAAGGGAAAAAAAAACCTCTTTATATCCTTAATATTCTATGAATATGTAATAAAAAGCACCAGAATGGGGAGTCTTCATTTTTGACCTCAGTTCTTCTCTAACTTACCCTGTGATCTCAAACAAGTCACCATTCCTGTCTGACCCTGAGTTTCCTCATTTGCAATATGAGAGTTTTGGAATAAATCAGCTTTAACTCCTTTTCATATCAAAAATTAATAGTCTTGTGGTATTTGTAAACACAAATGTACATAAGAGATAATCACATTTTTTTCTGCCTAATATTTGGTCATTTGTTTTCTTCCTGAATAATCAGAGGGAAATATGCGTAATCCTCAATGGTATACCTACCAAATACCTCTTCAGTGCTCATTAACTGAAAGAATTAGAATCTTGTAGGTAGCCAGGTAGGATAGTGGATAGAACTCTGCTTGGAGTCAGGAAGATCTGGCTTCGTATCCTGCGTTAGCAACTTACTAGAGAGGCCCTTAGATGGCTCAGTGGATAGAGAGCTGGGTCTGGAGTCTGGATTTAGTCACTGTAAAAAGAGCACAGGGTTCGAAGTCAGGGACCTGGTTTCATATCCTGACTCTACCAGTTACTTCCTCTTTGACTTCAGGAGAGTAAGTTGTTTTATCTCTTGGGGCCTATCATTCAATACTTTTGGGAGGCGTGCAGTTTTGCTGACTAGATTGGATCTGATTGCAGAGCCCGTACCTGCTTCTCAGTAGCCCTCATCACAGTGGCCACTCCAGAAAAAGAAAACAAACAAACAAACAAACACATATTCATCTCCAACTTCAGTAAGCTGGCCTTTGTTGGCCAGCCCTGTTTCACTCAAAGATGCTAATTGAATATGGTATCTGCTGAGTTTTCTCACATTGAGTAGTTCATCTTTCAGGTCTACTGGATTTCATGTTTTGTATAAGTACACTTACATTTCGTGCACCAACAGTGAGTGAAATCACCTTTGTAAAATGTTTTTGGTTTTTTGTGTTTTGACTTTAGAGAAATATCCCCACCTGCTGAGGCAAGCAGGCCATAGCTGGGTGAAGCAGACAATTTTTAGGGCACCTTTTCTAGCCCCCTTCTCATGCCAGGAGGTGAGCAATGTGGTCCTTCCAAAAAACTGCCCCAAAACCCAGGGGGCTACTGAATCCCACTGCTACTTCCATCCAGTGAGAAGATGGCCCTATGGCCTGGGCCACCTGTATGCAGGGCTGTGCTAACAGCTCCCATTGTATCTGCACCTGCTGCTTCCTCACTCATCAGTCACCACAGGACTTCAAAGTAGATAAAGTAGTGGATAATGGTTGATGTCTTGACTTGCATGTGAACTTGATTTAATTGAGGTGGAGTTGCTCAGGTTCATCAGCCTCAATTTTTGTTCCAGAAGCATAGGTGTTCAGTGGGAGTTAAGATTACTAGTGATGGCCCAGGATATGTGGATAACCTTGGCATCTTTGATTTGGAACCAACTCTAAGCACTCCATGGGCCCTGCTTCAGCCACCTTCATGGCTATTGGAAAAAAGATTGGAGTCTACCATCCATTCTGCTGGGAGAAGTTGTCACATGCTTGGGTAGGCGGACACCAAAGGTAAAGAGAAGCCGTGAAAGGGCTCAGCAGAGGTGCTGGTCTTCCTTGAATGTTGTATCCACCTCAGCTCCATGAAATAGATGTGGCAAGTATCACTATTACAGAGAGCACCAAGGATTAAGCAGATTAAGAAGACTGTCCAGGGTCACACAACTTGTAAGAGGGGAGAAGCAGTAACCCATATCCAGGTCTCTTGGAGCTATGTCCATCACATTAATAAACTAATCAAATAAGGTCTTAGATGGAGACTTAGCAGGTCATCAGAGGTCATCTATTCCAACAGTCTCATTTTAGGAGTTCGTCTTTTGACAATGCTTTGGCATAAGGGAGTCTCTTTTGGGAGGAGAGAAGCTCCCCTTTGACCCCTGTTTTATGGGGCTGGGCCCAAACGTACACCAGAGATGTGACTGTCAAAGGGAAAGTCCTCTCGGAGGCCCAAGAATCAGCTAGAGACATTGGGGAAAGGAAGCCCCTTGATGCATTTGATTGCTATGTATAATACAATGGTGACTAGTTCAATGGTCAAGTTTTATTGACAAATAATAGAGAAGAATGGGAAAGGAAGAAGAGGAAAACGGGGACCTAATATACAAGTCAACCATATACATATTAACATAGAATAAAACTCAGGAAAGGGTGGGACTGCATTGAGAAGCACTGGGCACAGGTTCATTCAAGTGGTTTATTCAGGTGTAAAGGCCTGGTCCCAAGTGGTGGCATGCTTCCAGGGAGGGGAGATGTGCTCCCAAGGAGGAGAGATATACTCCAAAATCACCTTCCAAGGATGGAATACTTAAACCCTGATCTTGGTGGCAGCTTGGGGATGGCCAATTTGCATGACGAGTTTCAGGGCACATGGGGGATTTTTGAGGTACACAGGTGTAGGGAGAAAGATAAACTGGTAGTTGGCAAAGTATTATTTTAGGACACATAGCTGTATTCACCTTAAATATATTCCTGTCAGTATTTTCCCATGGTCTAATCTTATAGGAATGGTTTCCCTGCATAGATTCTATGAACTCTAGCCTCCCTTAAGAGGAGAGTGTCATGGGATCTCAAGACCTCTAGGTCTTATCTTACAGTAAGAGAAGTGCTCTGAGGTCTATGGAGGTAAAGTGAAATGTCCAGGGTCACAAAAGAGTCATGACAGAAGCAAGTTTTTTTTTTTCTCCCTTTAAATGAAAATAGATCATGATCAGAACCCCATTACATCACACTCATAGCAATGGAATGGACAAGATTCTGAACCTATTGGGATCACTCAATAGCCTATGTATCAGAATTACAATTAATTCAAGATAAACGTGTGAAAGGGATTGAGAGTTTAGAGTGGATGTAAATCATTAAAATAGTGCAGCCAATTCTGCTAAAACTTGTGTTTCAAAAATGTGAATTTGTTCCATTGAGATTGAAACATCAGGGGACATCTGTTTGTGCATGATTTCTTTCTACTGAACAAGCAAACTTCAATTCTTTGTCAAGGTAAGATGCCATATTTACTGTATATCGATCTTGTGGTATCGTAGGAGGCATGGGTAGAGAAGGTCTGATCTGTACCACCCTTACCTCACCCCACTCCCTTCCACTATGTCCTCTAGGAAGACCCAGAGTTGAGGTTTGTCCAACTTACTCTTACACGCTGGGTGCAGGCTGAGAAGCAGCCCAAGGCCTGGACTTGGCCACCATTTATTGTAGTACTTATCTATTTCTTCACCATTTAACATACATAAAATTATGCTAGAATTTTTATTAGTTTCCTATTTTTTTTATGTGTCACCAATGAAGTTATGGCCCTAGCCCCATTTTCCCTATAAACTCTGTGGTTTAATTTTTGCATAGGGCAGTGCTTTTGGGAAACACATACGTTGCATTATAACAGAACTGACCGTATATTGATGTAATCTTTCATTCATAAGTTTGAGAGGAAAAGTCCTTCATCCCCTTAGCCACAAATTTCTAAAATGATTAAAAAGAAAAAAAAACTAAACACATGAATTAAAAAGGTGCTTTTTTCCCAAAGGACAAAACTAACTGAGAAATTCATCAGAAAGACAAAATACATTCAAGCCTGCTTTATTCTGACAAGAATATTTTAACAGAACCAAGAGGAACACTTTGGGGTACATATTTAAGTCTATATTTCCCCTAATGAGAAAAATACATGTTCAGAGTAATTCAGTCTAAAGCCTTGAAGACATAAATTATAAAAACATTTTCAGAAATAAGACCTCCTCTTAACTTCGCACTTGAATAAGGAGTTCTACTGTTTTTTAAAGGTTAAAAACTCTATAAACAGATGACAAATTAGCACCCTATCAAGGCAGGTCTGTGTAATGGAAAGAGCACTGGGTCTGGGTACTAGTTTAAAAGGCACTGCGAAGTAGTTATATGCTGTTAGGGTAGTCATTTAATTTTGAAAGGACTTAATTTAAAACAGTTAAAATGGATATCATCTTGTCAAATTGGAAAATGAGACATGATGGGCTAATCATGTTGCGAAACAGAGGAACGATCAATGGACAACCCAAGGGGTTTATTGTTACCCGTGAAATTTGAGAAGTCCCCAAGGAGGGTTTTTTTTTTTACCACTTTTGGTGAATAATTTATGAATGATCTAAGGAATATAATGGAAAAGAACAGCATAGGATGAAAAGACTTAGTTGGGTTGAGAGCTCCATAGATGGTGGGAGTACCAACAAAGATGAGATCAATAATTCTATTTGTAGTAATGTTTGAAATTCTAAATTAATGAGTTGCTGTAAAGAAGAAATGCGTGAATTGATGGATAGTAGAACACCTTGAGCTTGCTTGTGTAATGTTCTTCATGTTTATTCTCATGCATGTGTCAAAGATTAAAGACTTCAATTCAATATCTGCTTATTCAGGGCCTAGTAAAATACGGGAAAGTTCAGGTATGTTTCTCTAGAACATTTTGGTTGTTTTAAAGTACACCAAATTCACTATTGATTGGCTGAAAATATTTTGAAGGATCCATCTTCTGTTCAATGTGGTATTTCCCTCACTGGTATCATGGAGTTTAACCTGGCCATTATTCACATCTTGAAATAAATTGTTCCTAAATAATCCAAAGATACAACGAATGCCTTTCTCTGGGGCCTTTAAGATTTTGTGGAGACCAAGGCAATAAATTTTCATGCTGTCCAATTCTTATCTTTTTCCTTCTCTATATGACCATCTTTAATCTTTCACATGACATTTTTGGACATGTCATCGTTGGTAATATGCTACCACCAAATCACACTGAAGATGCCTCTTAACATGGACCTTCCGGTAAGCCACAATTTGATTTTTTAGAGATCACAGTAGTCTCTTCGCACACAGCCTTGTTAGTTTCACTAGCAGAATGTTAGTATTGAAATGTTTGATTTTTGTTAGGAAGCAACTCTAATAACCTGTCAATAAGACAGGTGTCAGGTATTAATTGTATCTAATATTTCTATCTGCTAAAATGTGTGAAGGTGATTCTCTGACTAGTGATATCAATCTTACCCATCACTTGGTAAATTGACCAATAAGTATTTGTTAAGTTTGAGCCCAGATATGGACTGTATGTCTTTCAGGTGATAACTAGCCTTTTAAAGTAAAGAAAAAAACTCATCACTGGAAGGGTGGGTCAGCTGATGGTTTTCTTTGGGCTTCAGAGCTTATGAAGGCATGTAAGGGCTATATTCTGCATTATTCCAGAGTTTATACACCAAGGAAATCCAAAAGCTTTTGTATCATTTAATGTTTCAGATGCTTAATTTGGAATCGAAGCATTTGAATGAAAAAAAAATCTACTTTTTACTCCAGGTGAAATATTTTAATTTTTTTAACTACCAAATTAGGAAAAAAAAATCTTGGAATAAAGGTTCCAGTTGACAATGAGCATATTCCTAGTAATAATAGCTATTACTGCCAAGCCATGTTTTAACAGTTGAATTTCCAGTTTCTGATCTGGTATTTTGCATTTTTCTTTGTGAAGTGAGGGAATTTTTCATATATATATGTTATATGTATATATACACATATATATGTATATATATGTATATATACACATATATATGTATATATACACATATATATGTATATATGTATATATACACATATATATACACACACACACATATATATACACATACACACACACACACACACGCATACAGGCACGTGGAGCCCCAAGAGCCAGTGTTTAGCAGCCTCGGATATCCTGTGTTTGGCTTTTAAAGCCCATAGTTACTTGCCCCCCTCCTACTTTTCCAGTCTTCTTACACCTTACCCCCCAGCCATGTACTCTGACATCCAGTAACACTGCCTTCTTTGTTCTTTCTTACACACTGTGCTTCATCTCTACCTCCTGACGATGCATATTTTCACTGGCTATGCTCAATGCCTGCACCTCCCTCCTTATCCCCACCTCCTGGCTTCCCAGGCTTCCTTTAAGTCTCAGCTGAAGTCCCATCTTCTGCAGGAAGCCTTTCCTGATCCCTCTTAATTATAGTGCCTTCCCTCTCATATTACCCCAAATTTATCCTTTACATCTTGTTTATACATAGTCAATTGCATGCCATCTCTCCCATTAGACACTGAACTCCATGGAATCAGGAAGTATTTTTTCTTTCTTTCTGTTCCCAAGCACAGTGCTTGGGACCTAGTAGGTACTTAAAAAATACTAGTTGTCTGATTGACTTGCCAAATATATATACATTATTTTCTGTGAGTATGCATGTAGTTCTGCTATGACTTTTTGTGGGGACATGTCAATGTGAATAATGAGTTACATGCATGATTCAATGAATTAATTGAACAGTAAGAATTTATTAAAATACTCCTATGTGCTAAGCACTGTTCTAGACATTAGAGATGCAAAGGCAAAAATAAAACAGTCTCTTCTCTGAAAAAGTTTACATTCTGTTGGTGTAAAGAACATGTAAAATACATGGCAATATATAGGAATATTGAGACAATAGAGGCATGCAAGTGTACATGTACATATATAAATACATACATATGTAGATATATAAATATTACATAGTAAGTACAAAGGGATTTTAATTGGGGGACACTAACAGCTGAGGGAATCAGGAAAGGATTCATGGTAGATTAGTGGCCTTTGGGCTAATCTTAGAAGGAAGAGAAACATTCTAAGAAATAGTTGAGTAGGGAGGCATTTCAGCAATTGGAGATAGCTTGTGCATCAACATGAAGATGGGATGTCCTGTACAGGCAGGAGTATGCTGGTAAATGTTTAACGACCAGCTCTCCAAAAAAAGTATATCTAACACACTTCTAAGCTTAATTTGCATTCTTAACAGTTTTTTTTTATCTCTTTCTTAACTCTAGACAATCAACAGAATGATAAATCAAGCCCTGATTTGTAGCATTTGCTAATTCTGGCATGCAAGTGTTCATATGGAAAATTTAATGATTGACTTTGATAAACCAGTTCCATCCCAGGAAGGCCAAGCATGCCAGTCTGGCTGAATTGCATTAGTCATGAGAGGGAATAATATGTAAATACCTGGAAAGGTAGGCTGCAGTAAGCTTATGAAGGGATCTAAATGCCAAGAAAGGATTTTGTGTTTTTCTCTAGAGAAGAGTTTAATTGTTTTTATGTCATGGACTATTTTGATGAAGCCTCTGGATCCCATTGCATAATCATGTTGTTAAATACATAAAATAAAATTCATAGAATAAGAAAGGAAACCAATTATATTGAAAGACATTTTTCAAAATATTTTTAAAAAATCATGGACCCAGGTTAAGAACTATTTTTTCTAGGAGAAATAGACAGCTACTATTTTTTTTAAACAAATGATATGGTCAGATTTTTACCATAGGAATATTGTTTTTTTTTAATTAATCTTAATTTTTATTTTGAACTTAACAAACAGCAAATAGAATGAGCATTTGCATATAGATAATAGAATATAGAATAAGGGTTCTATTATGTGCAGTTGGTCTAGGAATATCACTTTGATAGCTGTATCAGGGATTCAGAGTGGAGAAATTAGAGGGAAAGAGACCAATTAGGAAGAACGAGGCATCCTTGCAGAGACCCACCAGCCAGTGTCTTGTGGGGAGAGGGCACATGTGTGCACTGATTAATGTGTGTGCTCACACGACAGAGCTGCCTGCTTGCATTTGGCAGGGATGAGCCACGTGGCATGGAGCTGAAAACAATCTCCTTTTAACAAGAACCCACTGGGGTTAATAGCTTGCAGAGTGGGCCTCTGTTCCAGCTGCACACCCTGCCACGTATGCTCTAGGATGGGAGCAGATAATAGGTTCCCATATCTCAAAGCAGATTCTGTGACTCCATGGCCATCTGTCAGGAGGGCAATCGCCCTCCCCACTTAGCCACACACACTTAATCTGTGTTTATTTTAAACTTTATGAGCGTTTAAGTTACAACCAATCAAATTGTCATATACAAACTGCCCTCTGTTAGGGGCAAATGCAGGGAAAGAAGAATCCAGAAGTGTAAGGGGGCAAGGAGTAGCAGGTTTTGAGTGGAGCCTGCCTTAGGCAGAATTATCCTCTACCTGGGTCCTTGGTGTCTGTGGCCACCAACAGCGTTTCCTCTACTAAAGTAGTCTGGCTCAAATGTGTCTGTTGTGCATTTGCACTGACCTGCAAATTCTGGGAAAGAGATTCATCTACTGACTGACGTAGAGACTGCCAGACTGAACACATGACAGCTAAGTGCACAGCCTCAGACACTGCCAGGCTCATGCTGCTGAAGGCTTTGACGCTTTTTCCATCTGTCCTTCTCTTTGACCCTGTGCTCCCCTGGGAGAATTAGCGTTGCTCCCTGCTGATAAATATGAGTATTCAAAGGGGATTTCAAATTAAATGTACTAATGCAACTTTAAAGCTTTAGTAAAAATTGAATTCTCACAAGGGTCAACCTCCCCCTATTTTCTCATCATAACCATTGCTATTTTCAAGCCTGACCATCATTTTTGTTATTATTATTAATTAGAATGATAGCAATAATGATCATAATAGCTGATATTAAAAAAGGCTTTTCAATTATCTTGCAAATGCCACCTCTTTGGCTTCTCACGATAAACCCTGAATAGGGGTGGGGTGGGAGTGGGGAGGGTGTTAGAGAGTGCTCCTATTCTATAGAAAAGATTCTTAGAGCCAGAAGGGACCTTGGAGAGCCATGATCTCATTCAACTCCATTCAATCCCACAATTTTATAGATGAGGAAACTAAGATTGATGGGATTGGCAAGCTTCAATTCAACAGGCATTTATCAAAGTGCCCACTAACGGAACTTGAGAAACAGAAACAAAATCCTATCTCTGGCCTTTGAGGAGGGGCTTACATAGTGCATATCATTATCCCCATTTCACAGATGAAAATGCAGAGAATCATAGAGGCTGAAAACTTGTCAGAGATCACTGAGCCAATGACAGCTGAGTTGGAATGCAGAGATTATCTGACTCTATTGAGTCTATAAATTGCTGGCAAATCACTGAACCTTTCTACGCTCAGAATATTCCACAGGCTAGTGGAAGGGTTGAGGTATTTGAGAATTTAAAGACCAAAATTCAAATTCCACACTGTGGCTTACTCTCTGTGTGGCCTTTGGAAAGTCACTTCAGTTCTCTAGGCCTGTGCTAGTTTCCTGTTCTATAAAATGAGGAGACTGGACCAGATGACCATGAAGGTCCCTCCCAGCTCTAAATCTATGATTGTACGAATGCTTTAGTGAAAAGCAATGAATATATCAACTAAATAATTAGAAAATCATGGACTCTGTATGGACTATTATTAATTATCTGCATTTATTTTGCCTTAGCTATGAGTAAACAAACTCTGCGGGACCCTTTGAGAGAATGTAACAGAATATGAGGTCACAGTACCGTCTTTCACAGAGCTAACAATCTAATTTGGGAAGAGAACATACGCACTTGAAACAACCATGGAAATATTTATAGACCATTATAAACCCAAGTACAAATCAAGATTGTGCAAACTGATGATTTAAGTTGTCTGTGATACAACAGAACAATTGGGAAGGTCAGTCATGCAAGTAAATGGGTTGTTGGTTGATAAGGAAGTGAATGATTTTTGGAACATCCCCCTGGGTGGGGATGCTCTCAGGTTTGGGTTTTCCAGAGGGAGGCTATTACTTCTGGTTCTCAGGGTTATCTTGTGCAGTTTCACTCCTAATACATAAATCCCAACCAGCATGCTTCCCAATAAAAATCTGCCAGTAGACAATAGACTAGTTACAAAATATTTGCTCCGTAAATTTGAGGCAGTCTTTCCCACAAATACACACAACATCCAAATGAAGAGTAGGATATATAAGTGAGGCAGAAATTTAATATATACATGTGGCAAAGACAACTCACAACTCTTAGTGCTGCAGGGCTTGGAAGTAATAGGTCCAATGGATCATAGGGGGATAAGAAGCTCTCATCTATCCCCTACTATATCTATCTATCTATCTATCTATCTATCTATCTATCTATATATATAAACAAGACCTGGGAAGGTTATGTGATTTTCCAAGGTCGTAAATGTAGTGAGTATCAGAGGTCCCTTCCTCTCTTTGCAAAGGTCTAATAGAGCTCCCCTTGAGGGCAGCACCTCTGCTAAGTGAATTGCTTGGCTGATTTCCCAGACCCTGCTCCTCTTCACTGCTTGCATCTCAAGTAACAGAACTAACTCTTTCTTGAGTCCATAGCTAGCTCTCTTTTCTGCTACCATCAGTTCCCATTCATCCAAGCTACTTTCTCCCTCAAAAAAAAAAAAACTTATCTGAATCTGTTTTTGTCTGGAGTATATGTCTCTACTCCTGTAAAATGTGTGTCAAAACTTCTTGATCCAACATACTTTCTAACTATTGGATAGGGTCTTTCCCTCTTGTAAAAGTGCTTCAAGATACTCTGGCCAATGGGGGATGGCTAGAGAGAAAATGTCCTCTTCCCCTTTCAGGGGTCTCCTCCATAAAGCAATCCCCAAATTATACTCCATAGGCGCCTACGCTATAAAGGTCACCTGGGTAACATGACGATCTCAAGTGATGGAAAATTGCCTCTTCTGATTTACTGAGAGAAAGGTGTTGATATCTCCTGAAAGGATCAAGGAGCTGATGTGTCATTATAGCTTAACACTCATTAACACCTTATGCTTACATTCTGTGCATTGAGGATTGGAGGGCTGATCAAAGTTGTTCATTAATTGCCATTGTGTCTGACTCTTCGTGACCCCATTTGGGGGTTTCTTGGCAAAGATGCTAGAGTGGTTTACCATTTCCTTCTCCGGATCATTTTACAGATGAGGAACTGAGGCAAACAGGGTTAAGTGACTTGCCCAGGGTCACCCAACTAGTAAGTATCTGAGGCCAAATTTGAACTCAGGAAGATGAATCTTCCTGACTCCAGGCCCAAGACTCTAGCTGCTAAAGATAATAACAAAAGCTGACATTTATTTAGTACTTACTATGACCCAGGCACTGTCCTAAGCACTTTATAATGATTATCTCATTTGATCCTCACAGATAGATCAGCCTCTCTTGATATGAGTTGGGAGAGGATAAAGGAAAAGTTATGGAGAAGAATGAAATTCAAATTTATAATGACACAGAGAAGGGTAACAAAAGAGATGTCCAAATAATAGAAAGAGCTAAGTAAACCAGAGTATGGGTGTATAGTGGAACTTTTTTGGACCATTAAAAAAAATGAATATGAAGAATTCAGAAAGGCACAGAAAGAATTATGTGAACTGCTGAAGGGTGAAGTAAATAGCACTGGGAAAACTATATACAGAATGAGCACAACTACGTAAACATAAACAGCACCACCAACAAAAACAGGAAACTGAACACTATCTAATGATAATGACTAAGCTTGATCCCAAAGAAGAAATGTAAGGATGCACCTCCCTCCTTTCCTTACAGAGCTGAGGGGTTATGCATATGAAACAAACATAAGTATCAGTATTGGTTTATACATTTAAAAATTTACTGTACTACCTTTTTTTTTTCCTTTTTAAAATTCTCCATTATAGGAGATGGCTCACTGGCTAGAGGAAAGATAGATTCAGAAATGAAGGTTATGTCAAAATATTAGATATCAACAAAATAAAATTAACAAAAGAGATTAGTTGACTGGTAAATAAATGATATATTAAGTAAGAAAAATAAATGAGTGAAAAAGTGTGGAACGAGGAGGGCATTTTGTAATGGAGGGTCTTAAAGGTTAGACTACAGAGTTTGTATCTGTTAACCTATCCAATCCTACATTTATGAAACATCTAATATTTGCCATCACTGTGTTAGTTGCTGGGTAGACAAAGACAAATCACTGTGTTTAATTGAGGAGGAACAAATGGTCAACAGATAAATACAAAATACATTGTAGAGGGGGAAGTACTTAAGAAGTGAGAAAACTTATCTATATCTATATCACGCATACTGCATACTTATTCCTGTATCTATGTCTACATCTATACTAACACATATAACTAAATCTAACCTAAATCTATATCTATATTTATATCTATACCTAATCTGTACCCATATTTATATCTATATCAGTATCTGTATCTACGTCTAATCCATAACCACATATATATCTGTGTATGTATGTGTATATATATCTATGTCTATACCTGTATTTATAGCTATAGCTAATATGTAACCATACTTACATCTGGATCTTTATATCTAATCTATATCTAGATCTAATCTATATCCATATCTATATCTGTATTCCATTAAGTTGAATGTAGAGTCAAGAAGAGCTGGGTTCCAAATCTTGTTTCAGACTTTAACCATGTGTATGACCACCAGCAAGACATTTGGTGTTGTAGCCTTACTCCCATCTTTTGTACAATAGAGACCATGGTAGCTGTAGTGCCTTTATCACAATCTTTGGGAGACTAAAATGAGACAATGAGTGAGCACTGTCTTGTGAGCTTTAACATGCTACATAAATGTCCATTATTTTCATTCCAGTGTGATACTCAGGTGGGAAAGAGCATAATGAAAACAAAGTTTCAGAAGGATTATTACAGTAATGGAAAATAAAGTGGGCTTAAGGGAATGGAGAGGAGTCAGATAGCTACTGCACCAATCCAGCAGTGGGAGGAGAAGGGAACTCTGGAAATAGTCAAGTCAGTAAACACACAGTTATTAAGCTTTTGCTATGTGCCAGTTATTATGCTAAGCACTGAGGATACCAAAGGAAGGCAAAAATGCAGTCCTTGCCCTGCAGGAGTTCACACTTTAATGGTGGAGACTACATGCAAACAACTTGGTGCATACAAAATACATATAGGTGAACCTGGAAGCAAACACAGAAGGATAATGCATTAGCAGCAGAGATAGTTGGGCAAGGTCCCCTGCAGAAGGTGGGATCTGAGCTGAGTCTTGAGGAAAGCTAGGGAAGCTAGGAGGCAGAAGGAAGGAATGGGAGGCATGCAGTGCAAAAACAGAGATGGGAGATGAAGCATCATGTGTTAGGCATAGCAAGTAGACAAGTATGGTTGTATTATAGGTATGTGGCAGTAGAACAAAAGTCGTGCACCAACTCTTCCTCCACTTCAGTATTGGCTTGCAGCATTTTCAAGTTAAATAATTTACCATCAGTGTAGTAACTGACTTTGATGTCATTTTCATTCCTTTCGGAATCATCCAACAACATTTCTGAAAACATCATGCTAAAAAGTATGAGAGCAAGCACATTCCTGCTTCACTCCATTGGTCACTGGGAAAGAATGTCACGTAGAGGACAGAAGAAGTTGTACAAGGACACTCTCAAGGTCTCTCTGAAGAACTTTGGAATTGATTGTGAGATATGAAAGTGACTGGCACAAGACAACCTAGCCCCTTATGCCAGCCTCAAAGAAGGTGCTGTGTTGTATGAGCAAAACAAGATTACTGTAGCTCAAAAGAAAGGGAAAATGTGCAAATTTAGGGACATTTCCACTCCAAATGTTCATCTGGACTATTTGTGCCCTGACTGTGGTACAGCCTTCCAAGTTAATATTGGTTTGATCAGCCACAGCTGGACACACTGTACCTTGACCTCAATATAGTGTTGCCATTTTAGTCCTTTTGGAGAATGAAGGACAACAATCAACCAATGTGGCAATGGGGTATGGGGAGAAGTAAAAGGGGAATGGGGCTATGAAAGAAAGACTTACCAAGACCTATTGATGACTGGATATAAAAGCAAAGAGTAGGAATAAGTGAGACAAAAAAAGATCATACTAGAGTTGGAAGCTTGAATGATCCTAAAATCATTTATAATAATAGGTAGCATTTATTTACACTGTAAAGTCTCCAAAGCACTTAATATATCCTCACAATAACCCTAGGGACATAGTGGCTGCTCTTATCTTCATTTTACAGGTGAGGAAATTGAGGCAGGGACAGGTTAAGTGACTTGTCCTGGGTCACATTGCTAGTCAGTGTCTGGGACTGAATTTGAACTCAGAACTTCCCGACTCCAAGGCCAGCAGCCTATCACATGAGCCACCCAGCAGCCTAATGTTCACATGGAGACATGCATCATAATAGGGATGCATCATAATAGGGATGAAATTGACTGAAGAGAAGACTGGGATGGAGGACAACCATCAGATGTCTTGACTTTACTCAATTGATTTGAAAATGTTCCTCATAACTCACCCCTTATCATACCACCTTGGAAGAACTGAAAATTTACAGATCCCTAGAAGTATCTCTGAAAACAGCTACACAAAACCCCCAAAGCTTGGGACAGTACATTCTCCACACTGGAAGCAGACCCCTACCTTAACAAAGATTTTAAAACTCAAGTAATTGGCTGGGATCATGACTAAACCTCGCAAAAAAAGTCAGACCATAGAATCTTTGTTTGGTAACAAAGAAGATGAAAACATACAACCAGAAAAATACAACAAAGTCAAAGCTCCTACTGCCAAAGCCTCCAAGAAAAATATGAATCAGTCCCAGGCCATGGAAGAGCTCAAAAAGGAGTTTGAGAAACCAAGTAAGAGAACTAGAGGAAAAACTGAGAAGAGAAATAAGAGTGATGTGAGAAAATCATGAAAAACAAGTCAACAGCTTGCTAAAGGAGACCCAAAAAAATACTGAAGAAAATAACACCTTAAAAATTAGCCTCACCCAAATGGCAAAAGAGGTCCAAAAAGCCAATGAAGAAAAGAATGCCCTCAAAAGCAAAATTGGCCAAATGACAAAGGAAGTCCAAAAGCTTACTGAAGAAAATACTTCCTTAAAAATTAGAATGGAGCAATTGGAAGCTAGTGACTTTATGAGAAATCAAGGTACTGTAAAACAAATCCAAAAGAATGAAAAAATAGAAAACAATGTCAAATATCTCATTGGAAAATAGATCCAGGAGAGAGAATTTAAAAATTATTGAACTCTCTGAAAGCCATGATCAAAAAAAGAGCCTAGACATCATCTTTTAAGAAATTATCAAGGAAAACTGCCCTGATATTTTAGAACCAGAGGGCAAAATAGAAGTGGAAAGAGGGGCAGCTAGGTGGCACAGTGGATAAAGCACTGGCCGTGAAGTCAGGAGGACCTGAGTTCAAATCTGGCCTCAGACCAAACACTTGACATGTACTAGCTGTGTGACCTTGGGCAAGTCACTTAACCCCAATTGCCTCACTAAAAAAAAAAAAAGAAAAGGAAAGAGCCCACCGATCACCTCCTGAAAGAGATCTCCAAAGGAAAACTCCTGGGAATATTGTAGCCAAATTCCAGAGTTCTCAGGTCAAGGAGAAAATATTGCAAGCAGCCAGAAAGAAACAATTCAAGGATTGTGGAAACACAATCAGGACAACACAAGATTTAGCAGCTTCTACATTTAAGGGACCTGAGAGCGTGGAATATAATATTCCGGAGGGCAAAGAAGATAGGATATACAACCAAGAATCACCTACCCAGCAAAAGTGAGTATAATCCTTCAGGGGAAAAAATGGTCATTCAATGAAACAGGGGACTTCCAAGCATTCTTGATGAAAAGACCAGAGCTGAATAGCAAATTTGACTTTCAAATACAAGACTCAAGTGAAACATGAAGAGGTTTTTTGGAAAGGCCACCTCTGAAAAGGCTCCTTGAAAAAATTCCTTGAAGCCATGGGAGAAACCTTTGGAAGTCTTGCTTACTACCCCCAATGCCACCAAACTCCTGGGAGTGGAGTCCTGGATCCACCTGTCATATCTCAAAAGGGCAGCACTGTCTCACCTTGATAGAGGAATCTACTGGTGACCCAACCTTGAAAATAAAATGGGGTCCAGACCAGCCAACATCTGAGGCAGATGTTGTTCCCAAGACCCCAGACTGAGAAATAGAAGACAACAGATGCAGACCAGTAACACAGGAAACCAAGCCTGGACTGAGGTTTACAATTACTCCCTCTATGAACTAAGCTTTTTCTTTCTTACTCCTGTCTTCTTAGTACCAGTCTTGATGTTTGTGGAAGTAGCAGTTTTTGGTTTCTCATTTTTATGGGTTTCTTCTTTTTATTTTTTACTGTCTTCTTATCTCAAATCTGTATGGCTTATGATGTTTATTGTAGTCCTAATCCCCTTACTCTGGTCAACAGGTTTATGTGCCTGGCCCCCTCTGAACCACCCACTCAGAAGCCCAATACAATCCTTCTCTAAAATATTCAATTTAACTAACTGAAGAACATATTATTCAGGGTCCCAGCCCCTAGAAGCTTTAACCATTATCAATTGCCCTGTTAGAAGCCTGAATCACGACCCAGATGGGAGGGATCTGTTTTACTGGCCTAGACAGCATGCTCCAAAAAACCCTGCTTCTCCTTGGTCTGGGAAGTTAACTAGGCTACAGAGCAGCAGCTTTTGTAAATGGAGCAACTCGTGTCCCCAGTCTTCACCTTTACTCTTAGTCTCATGACACAACCACAGTCTCAAGCATTAAAATACCTGGAAGTACATCAGCCTATGGGGAAAGAAAGCACCCTAACCAAGAAATAGAGGACTTAAGTGCAGAACTTAGGGTCCATATCATGTTAAACCCTTTCCTACTGGGATCATTACTCTGAGGAGCCTCTCTAGAAACTCAGGCTGCATCCTCAGTATAAGCAGCAACACAGGCGCCCACCTTGGACCATTAAATCTCATGCAATGCAATTCTGCCTTCCTCCTGAACTCCTTATGGGTTGCTTCCCTAAATGCCTCACTTGATCTCTCTGGCCACAGATTTCCCTGAACAGGACTGGGGCATCTTTTAACATTACAAATGCCCCCTGTACCAAGAGTAGTGAGGGAGCCTGCCCTAACAAATCAGGTGTCAGACCCTTCACCTTTGTCTCCAATAAAGGCAACTGTAAAGGCATCTATTCAGTTTCTGGGATAGCCTGGGAATCCCAGAATGACCTCTTGTTCCAATGCCTAGAAGCACTCTTCTCGTTGAGTTTCATTCACTCTGCCTGGGATTCAGCCCGTAATGCCCACACCTTTGCAATTGAATTACTCCTTTCCTCAGGATTGTTCTTCTTATGCTGCTCTACTCCATATCACAGCCTCCCTACCTTCTGGGAAGGTCTCTGTTCCCTTGTCTATACCATGCCCAAATTATCCCTATTCACAGAGAACCACTCCACTGAAGTTCCTCTCCAGTTAGATAGTCTCTCCAGTGACAGTGGAGGCTCAGTTTCTTGTCATTGAGGCTCTGTTGGTGGCCATCTTGTTCCTGACTGGTACCACAGTCACTTTGGGTTCCCTGGACCCCTCTTTCAGGAACATCCTGGCTGAGTTAACCATGGGTCTAGAGTGTACTGGATGGCTAATCACCAGCCTCCAAATGCAGATTGACTCACTTGCCTTCATGATACTGCACATTGACTGGGTGCTTGATACCCTAACTGTCAAGCAACGATGGGCATGTCTTGTTATTGGAAAGAAACATTGTTTCTAGGTCAGCAAGTCTTTCCTTACAAAGAGGAGGACCTTAGTGCTCTAAACAGGCAAGCAAAGATTTGTGCAATAGGGGCCAAAACATTTTGAAGCAAGTATCCCTCTCACCTTCCTTTGACTTATTCTCTTTATTACCTGAAAACCTTGGCAGCATTCTCCCCTCTGCCCACTCTGCTCAGATATTTCTCCTCCTTATTTACCTTGTCATCTGTCTTGGTATTCATCTTGTATCTCAGCTATTCACTCCTGCCTTACATAAAATCAAAATCATGTTTCAGATGGATGTGCCCCCTTGGTCTTCAGTGGTGTCTCAGCCTTTGATTGGAAGGAGGGAATGTCAGGGGATTTATAATTCTCATATTAATTGATATGATATGTCATAATGATCATTCTATCTAGATTGATTGGAACTCCCATATTTCCAAGAGCTTCTGGCTTGGGAGCCATAGCTATAGTCAACATGCAGAACAGAACTCCAACAACCAACAGAAAGTGATAAATCAAGAACTCCTGGCATTCTAACAATTCACAAATTCCTGAGCTTATAAGTGTCAAGTGAACTGAACCAGAAGTTACTGCACTCCTGTTCCCATCGTGTTAACTCTGGTTCTGTTCCACACTGAATAATTACAAGAATCAATTAGGCTTAAGATTTGAAACAATCAACCCCAGGAAAAACCCTGGAACAGCTGAACCAGAAGATGAAGTGCAGCAGTCTGATAGCCCAGGTAGCTTGAAGAATTAACAGGAAAGGCCCCTCTTGCCCTGCAGGAAGGGGAGCAGTACAGAACGGGAGGCATTCTGGCAAGCTAGTGGAAAGTCCCACTTCAGCATACCAGGAGGAGATCCTGAAGCCCAGGTGGTGCAGCAGGCAAACACCAACACCTGGGCCCCAAGTTCCTCATTGAGGAGGGGGGGGAGGAGGTGAATGGGGGTATGGGGAAAGAGAGGGGAACCGGGGCAAACCAGCTCAGAAAACCACCAGGTGCCTCAGCATTCTACAGCAGCTGGCTCTTCCAGTGCCTCAGCAAAACTAAGGGAAGCAGCACTCCAAGGGACTCTAGGGGGATAAACATTCTACAACATCCATCTGAAAAGAGCTGAAGAAAGCAAAAGGAAGGAAAGGCCTGGGTGAGCAGGAAGTCTCCAGGAGCCACACTACCCAATCCTACCCCTAGAGTTCTAGTGTTGCTGATTCCAGCCCAGCACCAGGTAAGCTGCCAGAATCCTACAGCCTCCAACTGCCAACATTGGAGGCCCCAGCACACAAAGCCATCAACCAGGCCCTAGGCTCCCAACACAAGAAGCTTGGGTAAGTGCCCTCTGCCCCCCAGCAGGAGAGCCCAATTTCTTTAAAGGCCAGGAAATAAGCAAACACCATGAGCAAAAAGAAACTTACTGTAGATTCTTATTATGGGAAGAGTGAAGATCAAGGTAGAACTTCTGAAGAGGACAACATTGTCAACAAACCCACATCTGGAACATCAAAAGGGAAAATGAACTGGTCTGAAGCCTGAAAAGCCTTCTTAGAAGAACTCAAGAAGGATTTTAAAAGTCAAATGAAGAGAGGTAGAAATAAAAATGGGAAAAGAAATGAGGCATGCAAGAGAGTGTCAGTAGCTTGGAAAAGGAAGGACAAAAATTAACTGTAGAAAACAAGTCCTTAAAAAATACAATTGGCCAACTGGAAAAAAGTACACTAAGGAAAACAAGTCTCTAAAAAATAAAATTGGCCAAATGGAGAAGGAGGTACAAAATCTAATAGAAGAAAACAATTTGTTAAAAATTAGAATTGAGCAAATGGAAGCTAATGACTCTATGAGACAGCAAGAATCAGCCAAATAAAAACAAAAGAATGAAAAAAATAGATGAAAATGTAAAATATGTCATTGGTAAAACAACTGACCTGGAAAATCAATCCAAGAGAGACCATTTAAAAATTATTGGTCTACCTAAAAATCACGATGAAAAAAAGAGCCTGGAGAGTATCTTTCAGGAAGTCATAAAGGAAAACTGCCTTGAGGTCCTAGAACCAGAGAGTAAAATAGCCATAGAAAGAATTGGCCAATCACCTCCTGAAAGAGATCTCAAATTGAAAATGCCAAGGAATATAGTAGCCAAATTCCAAAATTACCAGGTCAAAGAGAAAATACTGCAAGTAGGCAGAAAGAAACAGTTTAAATATCATGGAATCACAGTCAGGATTACACAGGACCTTGCAGCTTCTACATTAAGAGACCATAGGGCATGGAATATGATATTCCATAAGGCAAAGGAGCTTGGATTACAACCAAGGATCAACTACCCAGTGAAAATGACCATGATCTTTTAGGGGAGGAGATGGATATCCAATGAAATAGGGGACTTCCATACCTTCCTGATAAAAAGACCAGACCTCAACAGAAAATTTGATCGTCAAATACAGGACTCAAGAGACATAAAAAGGTAAATGGGACAGAAAGTACCAACATGTTATTAATAAGGGCAAACTCTACATCCCTACAAGGGAAGATGACACTTGGAACTCTTGAGAAGTATATTGTTATTACACCATGTTAAAGGGGTATACATAAAGGGGGTGGGTATAAATTGACTTTGATGTAATGATGAAAAAAATCTAATCAAGTGGGTTGAATGGATCCAAGTAAGTGAATTAATCTGATGTAACTAAGAAAATGCACTGAGAGAAAAGGAAAGGAGGAGGCAGACAAGGGTAAATTACATCACAGGAGAAAGCACAAAATCCTATTACAGCAGAGGGAAAGAAGGGAGGGAGATGAGCATTGTTTGAACCTTACTCTCATCAGATTTGGATTAAGAAGGGAATAACATAATCAGTTAGGTATAGAAATCTAACATGCCCTATAGGCAGTAAGAGAGAAAAGGGGAAAGAAAAGAGAGGGGGCTCATAGAAGGGAGGTGGGACAGAGGGAGGCAGTGGTCAAAAGCAAAACATTAGTGAGGAGGGAGAAGGAGAAAGAAAAGCATAAATGGGGGGGGATAGAGAGAAAGACACGGATAGTAATCATAATTGTGAATGTGATACGTGAATGTAATGGAATACTATTGTGCTACAAGAAATGAGGAACAGGCAGACTTCAGATAAACCTGGAAAGACTTGTATGGTTTGATGCTGAGTGAAGTGAGCAGAACCAAGAGAGTGTTGTACACAGTAACAGCCACATTGAGTGATGACTGACTTTGATAGACTTAGCCCTTCTCAGCAGTGTAAGGATCTAAGACATCTCCAAAAGCCTCATGAAGGAAAATACTATCCACATCCAAAGAAAGAACTATGGAGTTTGAATATAGGTCAAAGCATAGTTTTTGCTATTTTTTCTTCTGTTGTGTTTTGTTTCCTCTTTCTGGTGCGTCTTCCTATTAGTTCTAATTCTTACTTATAACATCACTAATGTGAAAAATGTTTAATAAGAATGTATATGTATAGCCTATATTAGATTGCATGCCATCTTGGGGAGGGAGGGAGGGAAGGAGGGAGTGGGAGAAAAATTTAAATCTCAAAAGCTTACGGAAGTGATTGTGACAAATCAAAATAAAGAAACAAATAAAGAAAGAAAAAAGAAAAAAAAAAGACTTGAGACAATCAACTTAAGAACTATTCCCACAGGACTCAAGAGCACCTGTACCTAAAATGCCTGCAGGCCTGGGCCTGCCATGGAAACCGTTTCAAGACCTAAGAACAATTGTGTTGTGATCTCCTCCCTTGTGTTTTGGTTTTTTTTTTTAGATGTATAAACTCTGCCTTGCACAGCAACAGAAGGCCCTCTATTGAGGGAGATTTCCATACGCAAACTTGTCTTCCTCACTCCAAAATTAACTAAACCACTACTTGATTCCTGAAACACCTGCTACTTATCTGTTTTGTTCAGTTGTGGCTACTCCCAGGTCAGAGACCAGTCTACTCAACTGCATTTCAAATTCTTTTGGCATATGCAGTTGTTTGAATGATGTCCCCACTACCAGAACAGAGATTATTTATTTTTTGTTTTGTTTTGGTCCTTTTCTTTGTTTTCTGCCTTTCTCTATATGTAAGGGCTTACCACAGTGTCTGGCATATAATAGGAGCTTACTAAATGCTCATTGACTCACTGAGAGTGATTTGGGGGATCATCAGATTTGCTCTTAGATTTTTAGCGCTGTTCAGTAATATTGGAAAAGAGAGAAAATCAGACTCCGTTCCAAGGAAAAGATTAAAGATTATATAGGAGTTTGAAGAATTCTGAACATTCTATTTCTTTATATCCTTCAAGTAAAATCAGTTCTATAGGGGCTCAATAATATTTGTTATATGCATGGTCCCCATCCAACCTTGAATAAGGTGCCTTTTGGGGAGCCAGGACTAAGCCACTAAGTCCAGGACAGGGCCTTACATCTGCAGAATAATCTGGAATCAGCCAAGCACTAAATAGCTGGGGACCATACTTTTGTCCCTATATCTAGAACCCAGTATGCTGAAAATTGAATGACACAAACACTATAAAGAGAGGCAGGAGTCAATGTTTAATTACTAGTGTATTTTTTTTTTGGTATTGTAAAGAAACAATGGAGTAGATCAAGAAGTATATCGAATATCCAGGTCCACATGAGGACTTCGAGGGTGCCTCCTGAATGTCCATCTTCCTTCTTATGCACTGAAAGAAGAAAGGAAGAGGCTTAGAAGAGATGAACTGTGCTTGACTTGGTCCATTGGCTAATGGCAATGAAAAAGTCATACATTACTGAAATTTTAAGAACAAAATAACAAAATTTGGAAAAAGACCCTGGGCAGGGGAAGGATGAATAGCACAAAGGAGAGGGGGAAAAGAATAGAAGTTTTGATTCTCATTCTCATTCTCATTCTCTCTCCCTCTCTCCCTCTCTCTACCTCCTTCCCCCATTCCCTCTCTCTATCTCTCACTTTCTCTGTCTGTCTCTTTCTCTTTGTGTGTCTCTATCAGGTAGAATGGTGCAGAAATAAGCAAAGGTGAGCAAATAATTGGGAGAAAAGAAGTGTGATGAGTCAGACTAATAGAAAAGGGGAAAGAGCTCTAAAAAAATTTGGGAACTGATATGATGTGAGTTAACAGCCATTCTATATTCAAACATAGACAAGGGTTCACTGAGAAGAACAATGAAATACCTTGGGGGTGAGGAGAGTGGATGACCTCCTTACTGGCCACCTTGAGGGCCTCCTTGTGGACCACCTGGACGGCCTCCTTGCTGGCCACCTGGAGGGCCTCCCTGCTGGCCACCTTGAGGGCCTCCCTGTGGACCACCTTGAGGGCCTCCCTGCTGGCCACTTTGAGGGCCTCCCTGCTGGCCACCTTGAGGGCCTCCTTGTGGACCACCTGGACGGCCTCCCTGCTGACCATCTTGAGGGCCTCCTTGTGGACCACCTTGCTGACCTTCTTGCGGACCCTCTGGAGGACCTCCTTGTTGTCCACCTGGAGGCCCAGGTTTTTGGTTACCACCTTGTTGCTGGCCGGGGTTCTGATCATCGTCCTGGGAGTCGTTCGGTGCTGGTACATCTAATGGATCCTCTGAATTTTGTTCATCCTCTAAGAGGAGACAGCACAGGTATAGAAATGTCAGAGGAAGGAAAAGGCCTGATAAGCAGTAGACACAAACAGAATGGGTTGTGACATAGGCTAATTGTCCTAAGGGTGGAGCCCTTGCTACCTTTCCAGTAGCGATGAATGAGACATGTGGATATCTAATAAAGGTCAAGAAGATCCAGGCTTGTCCCAGACTCATAGTAAGCCTGTGCAGTATTATGTGATTGATGATCACATAAGTGATTGGCAGGACCAGGCCTAGCATATACTCATAGAATGAGAGCAGCAGAAGGCATTGGCAGCTTGCCATGTCAAAAGCATGAGTTATCACTCTATATGAGTCTTGGTCACTCATGTTTCTTATATGTGCATCCCCTCATTTGCGAATGCCCACATGTCCTCTATGTATTGATGCCTCCTACATATTTCTTATAAAGTTCCATTCTTTTCTACTCAGTTCATATGAAGGAAAGTAAATTCAAGCTCCATGAGATTGTGAAAGTATTTAATTTATGTCATTTTTTGCCTTAATTATGACTGTCTACATTAGTACATTTTTTAAGTGCCTAAAATGTTCCAGGTCCTGTGACTGACCAGTACAAAGTGAAAGATCTCAGTGGTGCCACTACCCCCAACAACCTCCTAACATAGTCGTAGATTCTCTGTATCCCCCACTTACCCTCATCAGTGAATTGAGCGGAGCTCAGGCCCAACAGGGCTACTGAGAAGAGGAGCAGTAACCACTTGGTAGCGGGCATGGTGTCGACGTTTCCTGTGATGCATGGACTGAGGGCAGCTGCTCTAATAAGGACCTCAGAGAACAATGTCCCCTTTGAAATGTCACACAGCCCCTTAATGGAAGACATTGTTCATGTCCAGATCCCTCCCATCCCTAAGTTTTGTTTGGATTGAGTTTGAGGGCTGGCAAAAACTCCTGCCCAAAAAGTCATCACCAAATATAAGTTGGCCAAAGCCTTTGAAGCCACGTTGCGGGAAACCCCATATGTAATGTTGTGATGACAATAAAGGATAGTCTACCATCTTGTGATTTCCCTCCCATACAGAAACCTGGACTCCTTGATGGTATTTTGACATCCTGTGTTGTAAAAGTCATTTAAATGTCATTGACCCAGGTTCTTCCACTAGCTTTCTTCCAGTGCCAGGAATGAGCCAGGGAGGTCAATGTACAATGGAAGGATAAAATAACAGAAATGAAATCACCAGATACAGTAACTGTACAAGCAAGCTCTCCTGCCCCATCCCTTCCTATTAGAAGCTTCATAAACATCAGCAGCTGTACTGTACTCTTTGGTCAACTGACAATACCATGCTTCGTGTGACCAAGCTTCCATACCTTTTTCCATCATTCCTTCTTCACCAATGTCTTAAATATTTCCCAAACTTAACTAAATTATCTTTCACTTAATATTTGACATTCAGAATCCATTCATCCCCAAACTTAATGTGTCCCTGCATCATCCTTCCAAATATTCTGCTCACCAAATCCCTCTTATCTGAACTATTGCTGTAGGTGAAGAGGTTTTCACTCTGTTATTTCCTTTTGATATCCTATCCCCGATTGACTCAGCCCCTTCCCTTCCCAGATTCATAGACTCATAGGAACTAATTGACAGACCGAAATGGGAAAGGATTTTAATGGCCATATAGTCCATCATTTCCCATACAACAAACACGAAGCTGAGTAGGTGAGCTCTCTTGTCCACAGTCCAAAAGTAGGTAGCAGAGCCAGAGTGTCAACAGTTACCTATCAGTTTCTCAATTAAGGCAGAAATGATTTACCATTTATTATGCAGGATTGAGATTGGTCACTTTTATATGTTAAATGTAATTGGGATTTTTATTGACATTACTATAGTCATTGTACATGTTGTTCCCCTAGTTCAGCTTATTTCCCTCTACCTGAATTCAGAAAATTTTTCTTCTGTTTCTATGAATTTGTCATATTCTTCTTTTCTGATAATTAAAGAAGTAGTTCATTACATTTATATAATTATAATTTCTTCAGCTATCCTCTAGTAGATGGGCATTTATTTTAAGTGTGGTTTTCTACAGTTAAAAACAGTTATAAATAATTTCTTATATATAGGATTGTTCCTTCTGACTTTGACCTCCTTGACCTATCTTAACTACTCTTTCTTAATTCCAAATTATTTTGAAAACTATGCGTACCTATTCACAGCTTGACTGAAACTGAATAAATATGTCTATCTTCCCATTGTTGTTGTTCAGTCCTTTCAGATGTGTCTGAGACTTTGTGATCTCATTTGCTGTTTTCTTGGCAAAGATACTGGAGTAGTCTGCCATTTCCTTCTACAGCTCAGATGAAGATGAAGAACTGAAACAAACAAGGTTAAGTGACCAGGGTGACAGAGACAGGTGTCTGAAGCCAGAATTGAACTCATGAGGATGAGTCTTTCTGATTCCATGGTCCATCACTATCCACTGTAGCACTTTGCTGCCTATTATCCATCAAAAATAAACAGTCTCTGTCTGTAAATAACTTTACATTTGAGAATTATAAGGCTAAACTTCAGAGTTATTATCATTTACAGTCATCTTGTAATTAATTATTTGGAATAATCTTCAATATGGTTGTAAGTGTTTTGAAATTAATTGGAAAAAAATACTCAATTTCATAGTCTGGGAAACTTGGCCATTGCTTATTTTTACTGAACTAATATTTTTTTTCTTTTTTCTTTATGATTCTCTGTTACAAGGGATGCCCAACTGGGCAAGGGAATGGTGAGATTTATTTGGAAATTAGATTGCTCAAAAATAAAAGATATAGATACAGACATAGATATTTAAAAGATGCATACATATGTATATATATATATATTTAAAAAGAAAACAATTAATATCCTCCTTGGCCATTTAATTATGGGGGATATTCTTGGTCATCTATTGGTCTCAGTCTCATATACGACTTGGATATCAGATCATCTGAGATATTTATTGTAAATGTTTTCTTCCTGCAATGTTTGTCTCTTATTCTAATTGCATTTATTTTATTCATATAAAATTTTTGACATTTTATATACTAAAAATTTCACCATAGTTGTCATGATTGGAAAGTATACAACTTTCTGTTTTCTTCCTTCCTTCTTAGTTTGTTTTTCTTTCCTTTATTTCTTCCTTCTTATTTTCCTTTTTTTCCCTTCCTTCATCATTCCTTCCTTCCTTCTTTATTTTTTCTTTCCTCCTTTCCTTAATTCATCCCTCTCTTCCTTCTTTCCTTCCTTCCATCCTTCCTTATTTTCTGCCCTCCTTCTTATGTCCCTTGCTTCCATAATTTTTTTTACATTTACGTTGCATATCTGTTTGGTCGTTATTGCCACACTAGGTGTCATATCTAGGATTTTTATGCAGTTTAGGTAGCAATTCTTGTCATTTAATAAACAGTCCTTTCCATGATACTTATGTTCTTAGATATGTAGAATAATGAACTGTTGTCTTATTTGGTCAGTTTCATTTATCTGTTTTTAAATTTTTTATCTAATGTGAAGGAATTCTCATAACGTTTACTTCCTAATATTGCTTGACATCTTGTATTAGATTAATTGCATTTCTGCTAATTATTTCCTTGCGATTCAATATGTTTTGTTTCTCTAAACAAATATTGTTTTATTTTGACTATTTCTAATAAGTAACCTCTTAGTAGTTTAATTTTTTATGTCACTAAATGTATGAATTAATTTAAGTGGTAAAGACATTTTTATCAAATTGACATGCCCTCATGTGGAATGGTACATAGGTCTATTATTTTTTTAAAAAGAAAATGTTCTTTCTTGAGCTTTGAGAAGAACTCATCAACAGCAACATAGAGAAATTATAAATGAAAGAACTCTTAGCATAAATAACACAAAGCTGTCCTTGGAACCAGAGAAACCTGTGTTTAAATTCTGTGTCTGACACAAATTAGCTGTGTTTCACTGAGCAAGTTGTCTAACTCCTAAGTGCCTCAGTTAGCTCTCGGAGTATAAGTTATAGGTGGGTTGTCAGTATTCACAGATGGAGTTTCCTTGCCAGGAATCAGCTGGTCAGTTGTTGGTATTCAGTCCTTTCAGACTTCTCATGACCCCAGTTGGGGTTTTCTTGGGAAAGGCACTAGAGTGGTTTGCCATTTCCTTCTCTAGCTTATTTGACAGATGGAGAAACTGAGGTAAACAGCCTTAAGCTAACAAGTGTCTGAGGCCAGATTAGAACTCAGGAAGATGAGTCTTCCTAACTCCAGGCCTGGTGCTCTGTTCCTCGTACCACCAAGGTGCCCTTGAAGTCAGTTAGAAGGATGAAATCACAGATGACCTTGACTCATTTTCCTTTCAAAACAACAGCAGCAGCAGCGACAGCTCACAAAACCACAAACGATAATATTTCTGTTCATTTCCAAGTCAGATCTCTTCTTCATCTGTCCTCAGAAATGACAATGTCCCTGTGGTGTGGAGATTATGATCATCTTATCTTGGAAGAAAGATAGTGAAATCTGAATTTGTAGGAATGAGGGAGATAAACTGTGGCATGTCTGAACCAACGTTTCTTGCTCCGAGTCAGCAAAATGAAAGTGTCCTATAAATGGTGAGATAACATAAAAAATTCCATGAGGTTTTTCAGCCTGAACCTCAAAAAATTATTGTAGTAATCAAACAGTGAAAGAATGTGTCCCATCAAAACCACAGCTGACTGAGAGAATTAAGCTGAATCTTGGTTTGATAAAGATATTTGGTTACCACATCTCAATATTTTACTAATTTTAATTTCTTTTTCTTCTTTCTTTGAATAGCAGCATAACTTTCCTAGGATCAAAATGATTTAACCAAAAGTCAAGCATGCTGAGTTGTTTCCAAAAGGACAGGGTCAGAGATGAATTGTTAGTTACCTGGGAATACACATTGTAAAATACATAATTCTATACTTTGGTTTGCTATACTTTGAGCATTTCATGTCAGTAAAAAAATTATGACCAAAAGGATAAATAAAAATAAACATTCCCATTAGTACAAGGACACTTTTTTGTTTGTTTCTTTTCAATTTTTATTATTATTATTATTATCTAGGAGACAGCTATATGTTGTAGTAGATAGAATGCTAGAATTAAAGTCAGAAAAATAAAGCTAGAAAAAAGTCAAGAAAGTTGTCGCATTCCTATTTCTATTTGAGGTATATACTGGTTGTGTGACTCAGGGTAAATCATTTTGACTTTCTTAGCCTTAGTTTTCTCACCAATAAAATGTGAATAATAGCAGACACCTCAGAGTCTCAGAAAAGATAACACAAGCAAAACACTTTTTTTCAAACATTCTTTTTTTAAAAAAATATTTATTTATTTGTTTTTGGTTTTCAACAGTCACTTATATAAGATTTTGAGTTCTAAATTTTCTCACTTTCCTTCTGCTTATGCCTCTGCAAAAGTCTGATATTGGCTATACATGTACAATCATGTTAAACATATTTCCACATTAGTAATATTTTAAAGAAGAATTAGAACCAAAGGAAAAAAAAACATGAGAAAGAAGAAACAGAGAGAGAGACAGATAGATAGAATATGAATGAGTAGTGTGCTTCAATCTGCATTCACACTCCATAGTTCTTTCTCTGCATGCAGATAGCATTTTCCATCATGAGTCTTTTGGAAATGTCTTAGGCACCTGTATTGCTGAGAAGAGTTAAGTCTATCAAAGTTGGTTATCACACAATGTTGCTGTTACTGTGTACAATGTTCTCCTGTACTGTGTACAATGCTCACTTCACTCAGTATGAGTTCATGTAAGTCTTTCCAGGTTTTTCTGAAGTCCACATGCTCATCAATTCTTGTGGAACAATAGTATTCCATTACATTCACATACCAAAACTTGTTCAGCCATTCCCCAATTAATTGGCATCTCCTTAATTTCCAATTCTTGGCCACCACAAAAATAGCTGCTATATTTTTTGTACATATATGCCCTTTTCCCAGTTTTATGATCTCTTCGGGATACAGACCTAGAAATGATATTTCTGGGTCAAAGGGTATGCACAGTTTTATAGCCCTTTGGGCATAGTTTCAAATTGCTGTCCAGAATGGTTGGATCGGTTCACAACTCCACCAACCATATATTAAGTATTCCAATTTTCCCCACATCTTCTCCAACATTTATCAGTTTCTTGTTTTGTCATGTTAGCCAATCTGATAGATGTGATACACATGCAAAACACTTTGCAAACCTCACAACACTATAGAAATATTAGCTATTGTCATGTGTTTCCATTTCTTATATCCTCTATTTTAGAGGAAATATCCCAGTCACTGCACTAGAATATAGTACAGTGTTTTGTATTTATATAATGATTGATAAATTGTTGTTGAATTCCCTTGCATTGAATTGATTCTGGTCTAACCACATCTTGTCTATAATATATCTCAAATATCATACACAAAGAATATCCACATTTAGAGAAAGACCTTTCTCCCCCTCCCCAATATTCCTACAACCTAGAGAGTGTACTCTCCAACATAGTAAATGTATGAATGTAAGTTATTTTTAGTAATAGATTAAAAATTTGCTTGTAAGGTTTCAGGAAATTACCAGTGCAAACCATTTCTAAAGAAGACACTTTTACTCACAACAGTGATCTTACTATTCCAAACCTATGCAGACATGGGACAATATGGTCCAGTAGGAAGACCACTGATTTTGTGTGTGTTTAAGTATTTTTTTTGTTTTGAACTTAACAGTCATGAGGTATGATACTATCAATGGAAGAGACTTTGAAAAAACAGTGAACTTTTTACTGAAAACACATGAGAATATAATTTAATATGGTAGTAATGAAATATTTGTATCCAGATGTGTTCTCAAGAGCACAGAATGCTTTTACCTTCTTAGTTCTGGACATTATGTGTTTCTTAAAGGTGCCAAGGTATGCCTACACATATTTTCCCCCATTTGAAGTTGATTCTTTTGAAATGCAAATATAAGATTTTATACACATCACTATTATTTATCATCTTGTTTTACTTGGGTCATTATTTATTCTGATGTTTTTGGATATTGGCATGGTCATGTGACATATTGCTACCCCTCCCAGCTTTTTTGTTTTTATTGGAAAATTAGATAATCATGTCACATGTGCCTTTTTTGTAGGTCATTGATAAAACCAATAAAAACAACATGGCCTATGATAGATGCATGGGAAATTCCATTCAAAACCTAATTTTTGATTTAATTATCTTAATTATCAGGGATTTCATATTGGCTGACCTTTTGAATATGACCATTAAAACCATTCTGAATGCATTTAATTACCTACCATCAAAATTTTATCTACCTATTGAACCACAAAAATAGGAAGGCTTTTGTCAAATGATTTCCTAAATTGTAGGGAACCATGTCCATAACATTTCACTGAGCTGTCTATCTAGCAATCTTATGGGGAACAAAAAAGAAGAAATAGCTGGTGTAGCATGACTAGTTCTTGATGAAGCCGTGTTGCATCATTGGGAATCCCAGTCCTCTTTTGGTATATTCACTAAACATCTCTTAAATATTATATTCTAGTATTTTGCTGGGAATAAAAGACAAATTCACTGGCATAGAATTTGTAGAATTTTCTCTACTCTTCTTTCTTCCTTTCAGTTTTGTCATGATTAGAAAAAGGAAAATGGAATTAATTCTAACATGCAACCTTACTTTGCTACTTTGATGGCTTTTCGATTGCATTAATTTGGCTAATCCCTCCAATCCCACTATCCAATGCAGATAGTAACTTGTCCATGTTCCCTAATATGTATATGCCTCTCATCAAGCCCTCTCATAAAGAGTCCACAAGGATGTCTAACCAGCATTCCTATGGCTTTGCTTTTGATATCTTGAAGTCACGTGCATTTCAGTGAAGCACCCTGCCAAGACATGCTTCATGAGTGCCCCACCTTCTATTTTGGTCATTCGTGTCCCTAATGATATTTTTTTTAAGTCTAAGTTTCTTTTTATAATTTATAATTTATTTATTTTAAACATTCTTTTTTTTAAATTTTGAGTTCCAGGTTCCAGATTAATTCCCTCACTCCCAACCCTCCCCCACCCACTGAAAAAGCAAGAAATAAGTCATTAACTACACGTATGAAATCATGGAAAGCCATATTGTGAAACAAGGAAAAAAATAAAGAATGTGAAAAAAAATTACACTTCAGTTTTTACTCAGAGATCATCAGTTCTATTTCTGGAGGTGGACAGCATTTTTTCATCTTGTGTCTTTCAGAATTGTCTTAGATCCTTGTATTGATCCGGGTGCTATTGAGCAAGCCACTTAACTATTTTATGCTTTAGTTTCCTAATCTTCAAAATAGGAGAAGATTATACATGTACCACTTACCTCACGGATTTGGTTTAAGGAAAGTATTTTGAAATTTTTCAAGTCTTTTGGAAGTAGGATTCATTACTAACATCACCATCAAATCCCAAGAACAACACCTGTGGCTATCACCATAATTCACAGATCATAATAACCTAAAAGTGAAAAAGATGACACATCTCTATGTATTAAAGCAGAGATTCTTGTGTCTGTGTGTGTGTGTGATTCCTTTGCCGCTCTGGTAAAGCATATTAGCTCATTACCAGAAAAAAAAGCTAAATTAAATGCATAAGTGGCTTATTTCACAAGTAACTAAAACTGTAAATAGCATGGTACTTGGGTTTTGCTCCAGGGCACTGACGTTTCTCCTTTGATGAATGAAATACACGCATTTTACAGTCCGGGATATCATGGGATATAACCACTGCTTTTCCAACTCCTGTTTCCCACTGACCTGCAACCCTCCTTCAAGACTATTGTCTTCAATGCCATCTGGGAGAGTATTCAGCTGCCCCTTCTCCCAGCACAAATGCTCTTAAGACTGGAAAGTCCTTCAAACCACCTTGCCTTTCCAATTACTTCTCCCTCTGCTCCTACTGTTTTGGGCCTAAGTAGGAGTATTTCTAGTTACAACTCTGGCAACAAATCTGTTGGGTTGGAAATGAAGATAAGGACCAGAAATAAGTGCTAAAGTAAAATAAAAAAGAATAGAGGGGAATAGTGATAAAATTCTACCTATTCAGGAGCAGATAGGAAGAATACATTGATATTGCCATTACTTTTGTCTCATGTGATTTTATTTGTAATTACCTCAAAGAAAATGATATCCATCCACCAGGCAGGAGGGATTCAAAACTTCATAACAGAGGAAGAGAGAGACAGACAGACAGATATAAAACCTAAAGACAGCAAGGTAATGCATTGGGTAAGGGCACTGAATCTGGAGTCAGGAAGATTTGAATACAAATGCTGTCTCAGATACTTACCACCTGTTTGACCTTGGACTAATCATTTAAACTTGGCCTGCCTCAGTTTCTCAATTTGTAAAATGGATATTATATTAATAGCACCTATTTTATAGGGTTATTATGGGAATCAAATGAGTTAAAGTATGTATAATATTTTGCAAACTTTAAAATGCTATATAAATGGTATTATTATTATTATTATTACAAATGAAGGGAGAGTATCCAGTGTCCATTGGATCTATTTTCTCTTTTTTCATACACTATAGTCCATTTCTCAGCTCTCTACCTTTGTACTCCCCATACTTAGAATGCTTCCCTTCAGAATCTGTGGTTCCATTCAAGATCCAGCTCAAATTAGTCTTTTCCAATCCTCCCCTCCCTAATTCCTCTAGTGCCTTCCTTCCCTTTACTCTATTATGTATCCTTCTGTATCTATGTTTACATTGCTTCCCCCATATAATGTAAGCTTCTTGAAAAAAGACACTTTTTTCTCTTTTTTTTGGTATTTTTTTTAGCTTTTTCTTGTATTTCCATTACTTAGCACAATGTCTGGCACACAATAAGAACTTAATAAAAGCATGTTGATGGACTGATTAATTGAAAAAAAAAATTGATTGACTGATTGATTAATATCATAAGCACAAAACTATTTCCACATGGGTGAGGGGAGAAAGGGTGAGTTGCTTGTGGAATGAGGAAGCTGGTCAAAACTCACTTAATCAAAGAGTACATAAAAGCCTGAATAATTTTTATTCTGACTACTTGTGAAAGGTTTTATGTAACTCTATGCTGCATGATCAAACTACAATGTGCATTTCTCATGGAAACCTCTGTCTGGAATTGCGCATACCCTACTTAGGAGAGCTCAAGCACCTCCTTAAACAGTCATACACATGTCTGCAGTTTGTTATTTGAGCTCCAACAAAAACAATTGAAAAAAAAGTGGTTTTAGTTTCTTTAGTTAAGAAGGGCACTTAAATAAAATTGTAGGTGAAATGGTTACTTTAAGGCTTTCCCCTTGCTTTGGAAAGTTCTTCCAAATGTTGAGGATAATCCTTGATGGGGAAATGTTTGATTCAATGATACTCTTTCCTGGTATTGTCTTCTTACAGTTTATTGTGAAAATAACGATACTGATGAATAGATGCAGCCATTCAGCTTACTCCCATTCTGGGCGCTGACCAGTTATCCTATCGGTGATCAATGAGACTGTCCATTTCACATCTGTGAACTCTTACCCTGTCAAATTTCTATCCATGTTACTGATTTTTGGGAAGAATCAAATGTCCAAAGTGTTTTCAGTTGACAAGACATTGCTTGAGAGATATCATGTGATAAGACTATCTAAACCAATTCTTTACTTTTTTGGTGCTCAAAGATCCATTTCAAATAAATCCATCCCAAAATTCTTGAGTTCACATAAAACCAAAAAGACAAACAAACAAATAAACAAACAAACAACAATAACAAAAACCTTTTTAGGAGCAAAAGAGGTGAAGTAAGAAGCGACTTCAAAAAATGCAGTTTTTAAAAAATGTATTGATTTACAAAAGAGGGAACTGAAGTCTAACTAAGTGAATGAATGGGAAAAAATTGCCAATTGCATTAAGTCAGCATGGAGTCACAGATGGAGAATGAGGGCCACTTGAGTTGATGTCCTATCTCCAACACATATTAGGCAAGTCACTTAATTCCTCAGTTCACTAAGATAATTGCAGTTATCACTTTCACATTATGACTTTGCCTATCATGGTTTTAATATATCATGGGTTGGCATCAGAAATTAAACGGGGATTTTGGGGGCCTCTTGTGGAAGCCACAGACAATACACTAAGGCCAGCAGATGACAAAGAAAAAGTTTAGAAACTCAAAAATGGATAAAATATGTGTAGGGTATTATATAATATCAATATATTTCACTTTTAATGTCATTAACATAAATACTATCTTTTTAATTAAAATAAGTAAAAAGTTTTTATTTCTTTTTCATGCAGTAATTTTATTTAACATTGACCTGCATATATCTTATGACTAAGTACTTAAACCAAATTTTACAATAAGGTAAATAAAAAAATCAGACTTCTTCTCTGGTACAAAGGGAAGTTAAAAAATTTTTTCATGGATTCTCCAGATCATGGGAGTGCTACTCCACTAATGGTTCATGAGGCAGGCAGTTTAGTTTTTTGCAGACATGTCAATGTATGTGTGACTCCCTCACCCTGTAGATCCATGGGTAACTAGTAAAGGTAGTGGCTTCAGGTGTCTAGCGGGCTTGTACTTAGATCCAGAACCCAGGTCTCCTGAGTCTTTACTTTTATATTATAGCTGGGAGGTTTGTATTGTAGTTGTACATTCACAGGAACTGAATAGGTAGGGGGAGGTTAAGAGTAGTCATTCAGTGGATGGTCTGGAATGGGACCGCCTCTTATCACCCAATGGACACTGTGATTAGTAACATTTACAAACTGTACACACCTAGATTGGATGAAGTTTTCCAGGATAATAGTTTTATCATCTTGCATTCCTAACTATAATTATAGAAGACCAAGCCAGTTGTTGGGAATATAAAAATATATGCCTGGTAAATGGACATGTCAATCATGGTAAAACATAGTCACTCCTGTCATTTAGGGTCCAGGAATAGGCCGGTCCTCACATCTGTCTCCTTACTCAACTCTAGCAGACATTAGTCTGTAATTCACATCATGAACTTCATTGTCAGGGATTGCATTTAATTTGATGTATGGCTAGTTTTAAAATGTGATAAAGATGAAGAGAGAAGATCTGTGTT
>NW_020950239.1:1895233-1910243 GCF_900497805.2 Vombatus ursinus | reverse complement strand
TTATTGGACTACTCATCTAATTAATTTCTTTTTTTTTAAATTTGAGGCATAGAATAGGTGGTCTAACAAAGTGACTTTAGAATTAGAATTAACAAAAGAAAGAAAAAAGATTTCTTCATTGAATTGTAGGTCAGAATAAGGGTCAAAATCCAAGAGTAAATGTTGTATAAATAGGCATCAAAGAAACAGGGCATATTTATCCTGGAGAGAAGACTTGGGGAGGAAGTGAGTATGATGGTTCTTTTCAACTATCTGAAGGGGTATCATGAGAAAAGGAACAATGGGTAAAAGTTAAAGAGAGGAAGATTTAGGCTTCATGTTAGGAAACATTTTCTATCAATTACAGCTAATTCAAAATGGTATGTGCTGCTTGGGTTGATAGCGGCTTCCTTCTCACTGAAGACCTCTAAATAGAGACTAATTGGTCTGTTACAGAGGCAAATCTCAGTCAGGTATTTGTAAATTCCTGAACAAATTCCAATTTATCAAAGTCTTGGTTTTCCCATCTTAAGGATATTATCATAATGCACTATGTCAGGGAATCACACTGTGGATTAAATTACGATCCCTGAAATGTGGTCAACTAGTTCTGAGTTGTTCTTGTCTTTAAACCTAAAATGGAGACAGATAGAAGATGATACATGCTGATTTTCAAATTGAGGAATAAGCATTTTATTAAGTGACTACTCTGTTCCAGGCACTGTGCTAAGCACTTTACAAATATTATCTTATTTGATTGTCACAACAAGCCAGTGAGGTACATGTTATTATTCTCACCATTTTATTATTTAGGAAACTGAGGCAGACAGAAAATAAGTGATTACCCAGGGTCATTAAGATAGTAAGTATTTGAGGCCAGATTTAAACCTAGGTCTTTCTGACACCCAGTCAGGTATCCATCCACTGAGCCACCTAGCTGCTTAACTAAGTTGTATTATTAAGTCTGTAGCTCTGGTAATCAAGTCCACAATTTTTGCAAAAATCAAGCAGTTGTGACAAAGTAGAAAGAGGGTAGAACATAGAATCAAGAGATGAGTTCAAATGTGTATGTGTTCAGTCATTTTTCAGGCATGTCTGACTCTGTGACCCCATTTGGGGTTTTCTTGGCAAAGATACTGGAGTGGTTTGTCATTTCCTCCTCCAGGTCATTTTACAGATGAGGAAACTGAGGCAAAGTTAAGTGGCTTGACCAGGGTCACAGAGCTAGTAAGTGTCTAAAGCCAGATTTGTTCCTGACTGTAGACCCAATACTGTATCTAATGCAGCTCCATCTAGCTTCCCTGATGAGTTCAGATATTGATTCTAATCCTTATTGGCTTTGTGATCATTGACAGAGCATGTTAATTCTCTGAATTGGTTTCCTCAGCTTTAAGATATAGATAATAACACTTATATTGCCCACCTAATTCAACTTGGTTAGATCAATCTTCTTTACCCAGAAGAAGAGGAATGCACACACACACACACACACACACATGCACATGTATATGTATGTATATATGTGTGTGTGTGTGTATGCATGTACATATGTATGTGTATGTATGTATGTAGCTCTCTCTATTTATATCTATATCTATCTATCTATAGATAGATAGGGAGAGAGATATATAGGGAGAGAGAGAGAGCGCAAGTGTACTAGAATAGCCAATATTTAGCCATATGTGCCACATTCGACACCAAAAAAATTCTATCAATCCTTGTATTATAGATTATTAATATTATTATTGTGATTCACACCCATGATCTCATCAGGATAAAGAACTCCCCATAGAGTATTCCCAAAGGTAATTATACCTTTGCTATACTATCCATGATCAGTATATTCAAAGTTGCCCAGGGTCTGTTTACCTTGTATTGGTAAAAGACTCCAGCTCCATTTGTCTATCTCAGTATAAAACTACAGAGCCCCTAACATCTGCAGGCCATTTCATATTGAGGCTGTTGCCCAATAAAGCCAATCTTTTGAAAAAAATTATGTGTATCTTCATATTCCCAGGCTAGATAATGATAGGTATACAGCAGGAGAGGTGAAATAAATAAGAATATGCATATCCTTATATCTTTCTTGTATGGCTAATCATGTTCACATAGTTTGCATATTATTTAATACTACATTTAGATCAGGTGAATATAAAACTATAGTGTTTATTATAACCAACGTCTCACAGGATTTGTTATGAATAAAGTCTCCCTAAACTTTTAAGTGTTATATGAATGGGAGTTATTAAGTTGTACCCATTGTTTAAAAAATAAAACCAAACTATTTAAACTCATGACTTAATTTTTTTTATAAATGCATTTATAATTGGATGTTTTTTAAAAGTGATTTTTTTAGATTACTTCTAAGAAGGCATGCTATTTTCCAAACGGCGAAGAAACACTAGAGTCTTATTTGGTAATTCCTCCTGGAAAACTGTTCTATTAAGTTAGCATTACGGCCCTACATCCACAATAATAATAACAATAATAGCAACAACAAGAATGATAATGATGATGATGGGCATTCTTATAATACTCTAAAGTTTATGAAGTATTTTACAACTATCATCACATTGAATCCTCACAACATCTCTGGGTGGGAACTGTTATTAGTATTCCCATTTTATAGATGAAGAAAACAGAACTTAAGTGATTTGCCCGCTAATAAACTTTAGAGGCAGGATTTGAACTCATATATTCTTGTAAGACCTAGTGTTAACTAGGATGCTCCAGATTGGGGACCAGAGTACAATGCTGATAATTCTGCCTTTGGTTATGCCAAATGATTTGAATAGATTTCATGCAGTAGTTGATTTTTTTTTTTAAATGTTGAATTCCAATCTTCTAATACTCTTTAGTGTAAAATGATTTTAAGGCTTTACTGGTAAGTCACCACTGGAATAATTTAGCAACACGAGTAATGGCCTGCTGCTTTAATTCTGTTCCATTAATAAGCATGATAAGGTGTCAATTTTGCCCTCTATCTAAATTTTTATGTACTGCACAAAATATAATATAGCCATAGAAGAATCCAGAATTTTCCCCAAAAGAGGGTTGTGTTTTGTGAAGCAAATGAATAATTGAATGACATGTAGTATCCCATGTCTGCATGAACTATGCAGCATGCAGCCTTCCCCATCCTCCCATTATAGATTATCAATATTATTATTGTGATTCACACCTATGATCTCATCAGGATAAGGAACTCCCTGTAGAGTATTCCCAAAGGTAATTAGCAGGAATTCATAATTTTGCAACATGAAAAGAAATAATTATTTGGAAAGCATTTAGTCCAGTGTCTTGAAGAGAGCGGACAATTAAAAAATGCTTTCCCTCCCTCCCCTCCCCCTGCTTCCAGGAGCTATTTAGAGTCACTGACTTGACCACAGTCAAACAGCTAGAATATATTGGAGATTTTTGAACCCAGGTCTTCCTGACTTCAAGGTCGGCCTCCTACCCACTATGTCATTATAATACCTGTAATACAATCCACAAGGCATTTTATGTGAGGAGAACATCTGGAAAGATGTGATGTATGAGTAAATGCACATAAGAGGGCTCTAATCCTGTCTGGAGATTCTAGTGATATCATTGACCACAAGAGAACAAAGTCAGTTCAAAGTGGTTAGCTCAGTTCAACCAAACTCCAGATAGTAAATTTAAATAATGAACTACATACATGAAAAATGTACCATTTCATTTAACCTTTAGATAATTGTGTTTTTTTAATTTATTTTCCCCAACTTTAAATGAAACTTTGGTCAAATGTTCTCACATCTGTTTTTGGCACCATTTCTGGCTGCCAATTGTGTTCCAATTTTTTTTTTAAATTACAGATATTGCATTAAAAAATTCCAAAGTTATTTTCCTGCTTTGGGTACTCTTTATAATGTGAGCACATATATAAAATACTATAGGTATATATTTATCATATGTAAATATGTACCATGTGCATATTTGTATTTTTTTGTATAAAAATGCATTAAGGTTAAAACTTCCTTATGACACTCTCCTTAGAATGAACATGGGAGGGGACATTTGTCTAAAACCATTGAATTAAATGAAGTCAAATTGACTTTGTTAAAGAAATCTGACTGAAACTATGCTTGGAGGGAGTGAAATCTAAATGAAAAGTGGAAAAAATAACAAGAAAAAAGCAATCAACTATCTCAATGTTTTGTCTACAAGCAACTTACCATATTCCTATTTGGAAACACGTTTTAGGTCATTATTAAATTGCTATAAGGCAGGTGTTAAGTTTCAAGTGACAATTCACTTTACTTGGTTTCCTTTGTATAACTGTGAATTTTATTTTGTGCATGTTTTTAAAAAACTACAAAAAGAGGTCAATAATCTTTACCATATTTCCAAAGGAGTCCATGACAGAGAAAAATAAACAGATTGAGAACCTCTAGATGTATGAAAGTTTCAATCTAAAACACTACTGAGTGCAACCTGAATCAGATTAAAATGTAATTGGGAAATAGTTAACAAAATAAATAAAAACCCAATAAAATGTAGATAATGTTAATTTGTGGGGTTTTAAGTCAACATGTGGCTAGCTAGGTGGCAGTGGATAGAGTGTTGGTCCCAGAGTCAGGAAGACTCATCTTCCTGAGTTCAACTCTGACCATTAGACACTTACTAGTTGTGTGACCCAGAACAGGTCACTTAACCCTGTTTGCCTCAGTTTCCTTATCTGTAAAATGGGCTGGAGAAGGAAATGACAAACCACTCCAGTATCTTTGCCAAGAAGAGTCAGATACAACTAAAAACAGCTGAACCACAACAAAGTGGACATACGACCCACAAAAATTTTTCCATACAGTTTAGTGTCTCCATTCCTATTTGATTTTGTTACCCCTGCCTAGATTATCCTCTAGGTCCTTCTATCCTGAATATACTATGATTTGAAACTGGAAGCCTGATGAATGTTCTAATAGAGAGCTACTGAAGCTTCATTAACCTTTGCCTGGGTGTCTTAGAAAAAAGTGGTGCACTTGGGGCAGCTAGGTGGTGCAGTGGATAGAGCACCAGCCCTGAAGTCAGGAGGACCTGAGTTCAAATCCAGCCTCAGACCAAACACTTGACACTTACTAGCCGTGTGACCCTGGGCAAGTCACTTAACCCCAATTGCCTTAAAAAAAAGAAGTGGGGCGCAGGCCTCAAATTCTAGATCTTGTTCTCAGCCTCTAACTCAGTTGCAAACATGTATGCACAGGTTTCCACTTGAGTCTCCCGCAGCACCTAAAGCATTACCAGACATCTCTGTCCCCTCCCCCAAGCCCCCAAATTAGCATTAATTATATATTGCAGAAAGACAATATGATGTGGAACAAAGAGGCCTGCTTTGGAATCTCAGCTCTGATTATAGTTGTGTGGCCATGGGTGAACCACTTCCTGTTTCTTGATATTGATTTTCTCATTTATAAACTGAGGCTAGAATTTGTTGTAAGAAATACATGCCATGCACTCTAAAGGGATATAGATATATATTGTTATAAAATCTGAACTTTGTGAGTTGCTCACTTTACAGATTTCAGGTCATTAAAAGGCTTTCTTTTCACTTATCAACTCTGATAGACATAATGACCCACCGTAATTCCAGAGGAGTTATGATGAAACATGCTGTCAACCCCTGAGAATTTTACTTTTAATTTGGCTATATATGTTTGTAACAAGGATTTTGTTTTCTTACCTTCTCAATGGAAAGAAAAAGGATGTAGATGGGAGAAGAAGCCATTAGTTTATCCTTTGAGAACAACATAAAATTGTATTTTTTAAATGAGCTCTCTTGTCCCCTTAGAAGAGTATAATAGTGGTGATGAGTTATTGTTTTGTGTTTTAAGTATTTGTTAATGAGCACTTATGAGTTATAAATATTTAAATATTTCCTTTCTGTTTGAAAAATTAAATAATTGTGCTATTCCTGATCCAATTCATACATTGAAAACCTTTCTAGAAGTGACCTTGATAATCCCTTATGACAGTGAAAATATATGATTTATACCTAAGCTTTCTTTTAGGGATTCTTGATACAATTCTAGCGTGGGGAAATAATGAGCCAGAGGATAAGAGAAAAACATAATCCCCTCTCTTTAAGATGATGTTCCTTTGGGATTGAATGCCTGTGGGAGTCCAAAGCTGGCATTTCTATTCTGGGAAGGGATCCCACCCCCCTGGGACAGCGGCTCATACTATATATTTGAGTACATTTCATGTATTTGTCAAACATTAAAAAAGACATGCGGATAGAATTAAGTCAAAGGCTTTATCATAATCAACGAAAGAAAAATAAATGTTAGGACACATTCCAAAAACTTCTTTAAAAATTAATGAATTGGTAATAAACTTGTTCTTTATAGCCTTGAGGCTTTCTGCCAACCCCATTTTGCTCTTTAACCAATATATTATTTTCTTGAGTTTGTAGTTAGTTTTGTTTCATTTTGTTTTCGGTGATACGGGCTCTGAACATTTCGCATAAAATATACCAATGTATAATTGACCTATGTTAGGAGAGATTACTGGTATTCTCATCTTTTGGTATTTTTGGTATGACTTCTTTTGTTAATAAAAGTATGCTAGATTTCTGGAACAATAAATAACAAATTTAAAATATGAAACTGGAATTCTTGAAAATTATGCATTCGTTGAAAAATAAAGACTATAGAAACAACAAAAATTAAAAGCAAGTTCTTTGAAAAAAAGTTAGTAAATCTTTAGTCACCTTGATTAAAAGGGAAGAAATTCAATCTAATATTTTTAAAATTAATATTAAAACAGAAGGAGCAGAAAAAAAGAATTATTGGTCAAGTTATATTCCAGCAAAACTGAGAATTTAAGAGAAATAGAATATTTTCCAAAAAACGTAAAATACTCTCATCGACACAACACCAAAAAGGTATCTTAAATAAACAATTTCAGGAAAGGAAATTAAACTAGTAGTAAAGGATTTGTGGGAATTTGACATGGGAGAAAGAGGGGCTAAAAGAAAACAAACAAAAATCATTCCATTAGATTTTCAGGAGAATTCTTATCGAATCTTTAAAGAATAAGGAATACTTATACTATACAAATTATTCTTGAAACCTGAGAAAGAAAAAAGTGGTTTTTTTGGAGACAAGTAATGTTTTAATATCTAAAGCATGGAGGAATAAAGCAAAGAGAGAGAAGTAGAGGCTAGCATTAATAGTTAATGTTGATGCAAATTTTTAAAATAAAATCATATCCCCCCAAAATATAGCAATTCACTCCAAATATTTATTATTATCAAGTTAAATGTAAACCTAAGATATAAGAAAGTTAATTAGGACAATAAAGTTACTTTATTATTTTAAAAACAAAAACATCCCAAGTCACATGATTATATCCCGATATGTAGAATACATCTTTGAAAAAGTACAACCCTTTTTGATGCTAAAATACCTACAAAGGTGACATGTAGGAAGGACTATTCTTATGAGCTAAAAAGTGTTTATCTAAGTGATAGTTAGTGAAGAAAAACTGTAAGCTTTGCTGATAAATGCAGGAGTAAAAACAGTATTCCTCCTTTTCCTACTGTTACTAGACAAAGTTCTACAAATGTCAGTAATTACAGACATGAAGGTAAACAAAGAAGAAACAGTAATATCACTCTTTATTGATAGTTTATTTAAAATGTGACAATTGTGTCAGATATGGCTGATATTTCTCAGAGGTCTGATATCCAAAGATCTATAGGCAACTCGCATAAATGTGTAAGGCCAAAAGCTAATCCCCAATATCCATGTAGTCAAAAGGATTTAACAGAGTCAATAAACATTTATTAACTGACTGTTATGTGTCAGGCACTGTGCTAAGTGCTAGACAGAAACAAATAATTCTAAAAAGAATTGCAAATTATTTACAACTATGTGAAATGCTGCTCCAAATCAGTAAGAATAAAAGCAATGCAAGTAAAGACAAGTCTGAGATTTTGTCTCACATCCAGTGGATTGGGGTAGATGACAAAAGATCAATATACTCAATAGGGAAGATCTTTGTGATAATGCAGTCACATTAATCCACTTTTGGTAAAGCAATGGATTAGTTCAACCCCACTGGCAGGCAATGTGGAACTATGCTAAGAAAGTAATACGATGTCTCTACTTTTTGACCTAGACATTCCACTGTTAGGTGTATATGCCGTAGAGTACTATGACAAAAAGTGAGGCCTCAAATACACCAAAATATTCATAGTAGCACTTTTTGTTATTGTTATTGTATTAGGGAATTAGAAACAACATTGATGCCCATCGATTAGAGAATAGGTAAACTAGTAATGGCACATGAATGTCACGGATTTTTTTTTTTTAACAAAAGAAGTAATGAATACAACTACAAATAAATAACTTATATCTTTTATCTTATAAGACTTATAGAACTAAGTGCCAAGTGAAACAAATAAAGCCAGGAACAAAATTTATATAAATTTTAGAATGAAGTAAATGGATAGAACAACAATTAAACAATATAAATTGAATGTTATGAAGTTTGCATAACCAAACTTTGCTCTAATGGAAAGATACAAGGGAAAGGGAGTACCTAGCTCCTTTGGAGAGGTGAGCAGGATCTCAGATGCTGTCTGGCCTAAAATTGTCACTTTATAGATAACTAAAGTTTAGAGAGGTTAAGAGACTTTTCTAACCTTATAAATTTCGTAAGAAGTACCCAGGTACTCTAAACACTAAATATACCATACTTTAAATACATACATACATACATACATACATATACACACACACACACACACACATATATATATACATACATATATACATACATATATATAATATGTGTTAATTTTACTGAATTTTCTTTTTTCCTCTGCTTTTTTTCATTGTTTCTTTAAGAGATGGCTCTCTGGGAGAGTAAGTGGGGAAGGATATAAGGAAATCTAATGATGTTAAAACAACAACAACAAAGGCAATGATATTTATTTTAATTTTTTTTAAAAGGATAGGATGAGGTTAAAATTTCTTTTATGTTCAACCCACTCTCTTATGTAATGTAACAGGCGCCCCTTTGGAAGCAAGTTTGCTTTTTTTTTAAGAGCATCAATATTTCAATAAAGAGTACTAGAACAAAAAAAATTACAGCAAATGAGATATGGAATAGACTACTTAATTTCTCCTTCAAATCCATTCAGCAGAATTGGAATTCACACACTGTATAAGAAACAAATTATTATTCTACCCTAACAGCTGCAGCCTGTTGGGGTTTTTAATCAAAGTGAAGTGTAAACTGTAGAGGTTCAATTAATAATAATAAAAAAATCCACCCTATGGTTGGTTTCCATAAATTGTCAGGTCCCAAGTTATAAATGTGATTAAAGCCACATGTGAGTCCAGGGGCACAGGATACATAGCATAGAAACTTACATGTGGCTACATAGATTCTAAAAGGAGACATGGGGATTCCTGGTATGCACATAAAACTACTTATAGAAGAAAACAGAAGGGGCCAAGAGGTAATAAATACATTTTCTTACTACATAAACCAGAATGATAAACAAAAACCTGAATCTTTGGAAAATAACTGGTAAGCCAGAATAATGTGAGTCTGACAGGAAGTGAGAGTACAGGGAACCAGCAGAAAAAGTATGTGGGACTGATAAACCCAACTGTCCCTGAAATGAACAATAAAAGAATGAAGCAAAGTCAACTGAAATCCTTGAAGCTCAGGGTGGGTGGTAGTGGGAAATAGGGTTGAAGTTCACACATGTTGATATCAACGACCATTTTCTTTTCCTTGGTCAAATCTTTAATTTTTCCCTATGTCTGAAGGAGAAAAACAAAACAAAATATACTTTTCCATGAGGTTATAGAAGTTTTCTTTAGAGAATCAAATAAATCTCTTCATTTTCTTTATGGAATTCTTACCTTGTAATATATTACTCCCAATCCTTCACCCCTTTATGACAGGAATGTGAAGGAATTGAGTGTATGTGTGTACATACACACATACATATAAACATACACATATATTTGCATATATGTATGTGTGTATGTGTATATATATGTGTGTGTATGCACACATATGTAATTTACACTCTCACGTATATAGTATGTTATGTAGATAACATTATGGATTTCGGTCATCTATTCTAAGCCACCTCAGTTAATAACTGGTAAAACTGATGCCCAGGAGAGAAATGAGGCAACCAACTTCATGTCTAGATTTGGATCTGGATTAGAGTCCTGATTTGAACTCAGGTCTTCTGTTGCCACAACTAGTAAGGCTTCTACTGAAATATGTGATAGCCTTACTGCAATTTCTTAGTTCCAAGTTTGACATTCTTCTCAATCTGTGAACAAAATGATACAAATAACATGACTTAAGTCTGCTATAACTGCTTTCCCTCCACCCACAACTCCCAGTTCTGAAACCATGAACCTTAATCAAGTAAACTCTGCCATTGTTCTTCAAAAGATGTGTTCATCTACCCTCCTTTATCACTACTGGACATTCCAGTAACTTTGTAAAGCAAATTGCCCCCTCCCTGGCCACCACTCCCCTTTGTGTATTAAATGTAAGCCAATTGATATCAAAGTTTGTTGTTGTTGTTGTTTGTGGATTTGTATCTACAGTGTTTAACACAATCCTTGGAGTGGTTTATATAGTTCCATCATCCATCCATTCATCCATTCGTTTATATATTCATTCATACCAATGCAGATCAATACCCAGTCTTCAATATGTAGTCTTGGAGAACTGACTGGGTTACTGAGAGTACCACATGGCCAGTATGTGTCATAAGGCAAGACTTGAAACCAGGTCATCCTTACTTCCATCTATGATGCCATACTGCCTGGTATAAATTACTATTAGCCACAAAAATAACAATCCATAAAGTGAGATTCAAAACATTAAAGATTTTTCTTATGTTATTATATGTTATATTATATAATTCAATTTTCCCTCTTTGCCAAAGATATTTTCCTCAGCTTAAACATACATAATAGTATTTATATTGAAGTCCAGCCAATGTGGTGACATTAAAAAAAAGAGACAGAGATCACAGTTGATCTCTTCCACTGAGGGCAAAAAAATTATTGAGGACTCCATTAATTATTGGCACCATTCTGAATAGAAGAAGTAAAAAAAAAGTTTCAAACTTTCAAAAATAACAACCTATAGGAAAATAAGGAAAGGGAGTAATAAAAGTATAACAGAAATGGAGGAAAAATAAATAGTCCCAAAGATGAATAGACAGAGATCTTATTTAGTAGATGGATTTTTCCATGGAAACAGCAATTTTAAATAAAATTTTAATTTTAGATTTGGAAAGAATGATGGTAGAGACTCCAGGTAGTTGCCATTTTAAAAGTATAAATTAAAACTCAGTACACTTGTCTTAAATGAATTCAAAATGTTTCTATGTTATGTATTCAAAATGGCAACGCTGATATGGGAAAATACAGACAGCCATTTTGAAGATTTCATTTTTTTTTACCACACTTATACTTTGTAACGATGTAAGAAATGAATATCATGTGACTCAATTTCTTTGCTTTAACATAAATTTAGTTTCTGCTTAAGTCTGGGGAACAAACTGTGGTATGTGGTGCTAGAATGTTGATTTATTCTATTAATACAGAAAACATATTCTTCATATTTTTATTTCTAAACAGAATTCTATGTGTTGGCTAGAAATTCAAGGGCAATGTGACAAGCTTTCCACTGTTGGACCTATGCCTATTTCATAAACTATTTCATAGTCTGAGCATATTCTTTGGGCTTTCCAGCAGAATTGAAGGAGTATGAAATAAGAAGGGACCTCAGTGGTCATTTAAGCCAATCTATAGCTGACCAAGAATTCCTTTAATGACAGTCCTGAAAAATGGTAATTCAGTTTTGCTTGAAGACTGCCAGTGACAGAAAACCCAATACCCTCCAAGGCAACTCACTTTCGAAGAATTCTAATTAAGAAATTGTACCTTCTATCATGTCTAAGCCTGCCTCTTTGCAGTCCATTGTGTAGAAATACAACAAACTAAACCGAGGTGGCTCAAGACATAGGATGCTGTGCTTAGAATTAGGAAGAGCTGAAATCTGACCTCAAATACTTATTAGATGTTTGACCCTGTGGAAGTCATTTAACCTCTGTTTGTTAAAGTTTTTGTCAATTTTCAAATAAGGATACTAAAAGTATCTACCTTCCAAGGTTGTTGTGAGGATGAAATGAGAATATTTGTAAAATGCTTAGCAAAGTCCCTGAAAGTTAATAAATCCTTCCTTTCTTATTCTTCCTTCCTTTATTCTCCTCCTTTTCTTGCTTCCTTCCTTTCTTCCCTTCTTTCCTTCCTCCCTCCTTCATTCCCTCCCTCCTCCCTCCCTCCCTCCTTCCTTCCTTCCTTCCTTCCTTCCTTCCTTCCTTCCTTCCTTCCTTCCTTCCTTCCTTCCTTCCTTCTTTCCTTTCCATGGCACATAGTCTCACCCTCTAGTTTGTCAATCAACAAGTAAAAATTAAGTGCCTACTATGTGGTAGGCAGAAATCAAGTAAAGTTCTTGGAATATAAAGAAAAGCAAAATACAGCCTCCACCTTGAAATGATTCACATTCTGAACAAACTGAACACTTCTTCCATATCAGAGTCCTTCAAATATATCCATTTTTTCTCTTTATGGATAAAATCTGAGAGGAAAACTCCCATAAAGTGATTGTTTAATAACAAAAAGTCTTTTATGAATTTCTTGTGCTTGATATGTAGAGAGATTTTTTTCCCCAATAGCATAAAGAAAAATGATCTTTACCAGGGTTTAAACTACCATTGTTCATTCAACCAAAAATCTATAAAGTGACAGTTCATATAGTAAGAATAGGATGTCTTAGAAAACATATATGTCAGAGCCAAGATGGTGGAGTAAAAGCAGTGACTTGTTTGAGCTCTCCCCCAAACCTCTCCAAATACTTGTAAAAAAAAGGATCTAAACCAATTCTAAAGCAACAGAACCCACAAAAAGACAAAGTGAAACAAATTTCCAGCCCAAGACAACCTGGATGGTTGATTGGAAAAGTCTATCATGCCAGGCAGGGAGAGGAATGCAGTTTGGTGTGGGCACACAGGCAAAGACCAGGCTTCAGCAAATCTGGAGCAGCCCTCAGAGGACTGAATCATGGGCAGCTATGGTGGTTCCCAGACTTCTTTACCACAACTGCCAAAGAGAAATTAGAAGGTCAGTAGGAAAAGTCTGTGACTGCTGTGAGAGAGAAGCTTGGTCCCAGCCCTAGTCCTGGCTGCAGCCCTGGGGGAGGGGGGGTGGCTGCTTGCTGAGCTGCCAGCCTACTGACTGAGGGGAAATCATGTGGCTGATCAGAAGGGGGTTGCAGGGATCACTTTGCTATTGCAGGATTCTCTTGCATTGCTCATGCTTGGATCTAGGTCACAGTTCTGGATGGCGGTCCTGGGACAAGGAGGAGTGCTGGGGTGGTGGAGCTCATGGTGGCAGTGGAGAGGAAATTCTCCTCACAGTTCCAAGGCAGAAAAGAGTGCTGGTGGTCACTCATAGACCAGGGCATATGCCAGGAAAGGCATGAACACCTCACCTTTGATCATAGCATCTTAGAAGAACTGAAAATTTACAGGTCTCTAGAAGTATTTCTGAAAACAGCTGCAAAAAACCCCTGAAGCTTGGGACAGTACATTCTCCACACTGGAAGCATACCCCTACCTTAACAAAGAGTTTATAACTCAAGTAATTGGCTGGGAGCCTGAGCAAACCTTGCAAAAATGTCAGACCATAGAATCTTACGTTGGTGACAAAGAAGATCAAAACATACAACCAGAGGAAGAAAACAAAGTCAAAGCTCCTACATCTAAAGCCTCCAAGAAAAGTACGAATTGGTCCCAGGCCATGGAAGAGCTCAAAAAGAATTTTGAGAAGCAAGTAAGAGAAGTAGAGGAAAAACTGGGAAGAGAAATGAGACAGATGCAAGAAAATCATGAAAAACAAGTCAACAGCTTGCTAAAGGACACACACACACACACTCACAACCTCCCCCCCACACACACACAAACACTGAAGAAAATAACACCTTAAAAAAGTAGCCTAACCCAAATGGCAAAAGAGGTCCAAAAAGCCAATGAGGAGAAGAGTGCCTTCAAAAGCAAAATTGCCCAAATGGAAAAGGAAGTCCAAAAGCTTACTGAAGAAAATACATCCTTAAAAATTAGAATGGAACAATTGGAAGCTAGTGGCTTTGTGAGAAATGAAGACACTGTAAACAAATTCAAAAGAATAAAAAAAAAGAAAACAATGTGAAATATCTCATTGGAAAAACAACTGACCTAGAAAATAGATCCAGGAGAGAGAATTTAAAAATTATTGGACTATCTGAAAGCCATGATCAAAAAAAGAGCCTAGACATCATCTTTTAAGAAATTATCAAGAATTGTCCTGATTTTTTAGAACCAGAGGGCAAAATGGAAATTGAAAGAATCCACCAATCACCTCCTGAAAGAGATCCCAAAAGGAAAACTCCTAGGAATATTGTAGCCCAATTGCAGAGTTCCCACGTCAAGTAGAAAATATTGCGAGCAACCAGAAAGAAACAATTCAAGTATTGTGGAAACATGATCAGGATAACACAAGATTTAGCAGCTTCTACATTAACAGACCAGAGGACTTGGAATATAATATTTCAGAGGGCAAAGGAGATAGGATTACAATGAAGAATCACCTACCCAGCAAAACTGAGTATAATCTTTCAGGGTAAAAACTGGATATTCAGTGACATAGAGGTCTTTCAAGCATTTTTGATGAAAAAACCAGAGCTGAATAGAAAATTTGATTTTCAAATAGAAGACTCAAGAGAAGCATGAAGAGGTAAACAGGAAGAGAAATCATAAGGGACTTATTAAGGTTGAACTGTTTACATTCCTGCATGGAAAGATGATATTTGTAACTCATGAGACCTTCTTCAGTATTAGGGTAGTTGGAGGGAAAAATTACATGTAGATAGATAGATAGATAGATAGATAGATAGATAGATAGATAGATAGATAGATAGA
>NW_020950239.1:1854326-1895223 GCF_900497805.2 Vombatus ursinus | reverse complement strand
AGATAGATAGATAGATAGATAGATAGATAGATAGATAGATAGATAGAGGGCACAGGGTGAGTTGAAGATGAAGGGGTGATATCTGGAGAATAAAATTAAGGGGTGAGAAAGGATTATACTGGTAGAAGAAGAAAGGGAGAAGTAGAATGGTATAAATTATCTCACATAAAACAGACAAGAAAAGGCTTTTACAGTGGAGGAGAATGGGGGAAGGTGAGAGGGAATGAGTGAATCTTATTCTTATCAGATTTGGCTTAAGGGAGGAATAACATACACACTCAATTGGGTATGGAAATCTGTCTTACCCTACAGGAAAAGAGGGGAGAAAGGGGACAAGAGAGCAGGGGGATGATAGAGGGGAGGGCAGATTGGGGGAGGAGGTAATCAGAAGCAAACACTTCTAAGGAGGGACAGGGTCAAAAGAGAAAATAGAATAAATGGGGGGTGAGATAAGATTAAGGGAAATATAGTTAGTTTTTCACAACATGATTACTATGGAAGTGTTTTACATGACTACACATATATATCCTATATCGAGTTGCTTGCCTTCTCAGTGAGGGTAGGTGGGGAGGGAGGAAGGGAGAATATTTGGAACCCAAAGTTTTAAAAATCAATGTTAAAAATAATTGTTTTCACATACCGAGAAATAAAATATACAAGAAATGGAGTATAGAAATCTATCCTGTCCTACAGGAAAATTGATGAAGAAGGGGATAAAAGAAGGGAGGGAGAGATAGAAGGAAGGACAGTTTAGGGGAAGGGGTATTCAGAACACATGCCATCTTGGGATGGGGGGAAGTATGAGATGGGGAAAAAATTTGGAACTCAAAATCTTGTGGAAGTGAATGTTGAAAAGTAAAAATAAATAAATAAATAAAAAACAAAAAAAAAGTGCCTTTGTATCAAATTTTATATAAACTTGTTATACCTCTATGCATAAGATATACATCAGACAGCGATTATTAACATCAAGAAAACTATCCTGCACTGTGCAGAATGGAAGAATCGTGATGCTGCCTTTTGGATATCATTAATTATTTAATTTTTAGTTATTTTTGTTATTACTATTATCAGTAATTGATATTAAAAAAAAAGACATCTATTATGCCTTTCCCCAACTATTTTCTTCTCTATGTTATACATCATCAATCCTTTGCCAAATTTAAAACATTAAATACCATAAATGTTTGTCTCTATTATCATCACCATCAACAGCAGTAGCAACAGTATCCACATCATCATTGCTGTTATCATTTTTCATCTGAATTGAAGGCACTCAGACCGAATTGATCTAACATTTTTCCCTCAAGGAGCACATAACTTTAAAATTGGAATGAAATTAGTGTGATTAGTGTGACCTCTGTACAGGAATGACATGCAAGTTCATGAAGCATGTCATAATTCTTATTTTTCTTTTATCTCCAAGTAAATATCCCTTTCTAAAAGCTACAAAAAAAATTAAAGAAGTGGTCTGAAGGTAATGTTATCCTTCTTTGTCTCTTTTAGGTTTTAGAATCTGCAAAGACAGATAAAATGACTTCTTTTTGTCATTAGATTTGAATACAGAAAAGTACTTTTATCTTCTGCAGATTCCTTGGAAGGGTCTGTTGGACAATTTCAGTAGTGTACAGGATAACAAAAATGACATGTACCCAATTCTGGTCTCATATTGCTTTGATTTCTTCTTATTCATGTTATTAGGGACTAAGTCAGTAAGTATTTATTGAGTGGTGTTTAGGTTCCAGTCTCTGTGCAAAGAGCTAGACATGCAAAGAAAGAAAAAAAAATATTGCCTGTCCTTGAGGAGTTCACATTTTAATTGGGCAGACAACATGAAAATAACTAGGTAGTTGCAAAATTTATACAGAAGGAATGGAAGCTAATTTCAGAAAGGATTGTGCTAGCAGCTCAGGAGTGAGAGGGGCCAGGAGATGCCTCCTATAGAAGGTGAACTTTGAGTCTTGGAAGAAGGTAAGAAAACTTAAGAAGTGGTGGTGAGGAGGGAATGATGGGGTTTGGAGCATGTTGCCTACAGTACAGCAGATAAACCATATAGCTAGCTGGATGTTAGATTGTATGGAGGGGAGTGAAGTATGAGAACAATGGAAGGCAGAAAGGGACAAGGTTACAAACAGCTTTAAAATCCAGACGCAGGAATTTATATTTGACCCTAGAGACAAAGGCAGTTATTGGAGTTTGAATGTGGAGGTGACATGAGTAGCCCTATACCTAAGGAGGGGGAAGGGGAACTTTTGTAACATAGTAGAACATGAAGTAAAGTGGGAGGGAGAGGGGGGAAGATTGAGACAGGGGAATATATAGAAGTCTAATGTAATAATCCAGGCAAAACACAAGAGGACCTGAATTATTCTGGTGGTTGTGTGAGAAAAGAGGACATGTGTGAGCGATGTTGGAAAGGTAAAATGACAACATTTGGCTATGAATTAGATGTGTGAGTGACCTGAGGATGAGGAATGGAGGATGACCCCAAGCTTGTGAGTGTGGGAGACTGGAAAGATACTAATAACTGCAACAGTAGTGGGAAAGTTGGGGGAAAGATATGGAGTTCAGTTGCAATCAGATGTCTATGAGATAGCCAGTTCAAGATGTCCCAGTGGCAGTTCTTGATGGGGCATGAGAACAGGTTATATGGATGTGGAAAATCATCAGCGTAAAGATAACTAAACTCGTGGGAGATAATGACATCACCAACTGAGTTTATACATTCATTCATTGATTTGTTAATTCATACTAATATAGATGAGAAGGGGCTAGGGAGGGTCCAGGACAGAACTTTGGGAGACTCCCATAGTTGGTAGGCGTTGTATGGTCAAACAACAAGTAAAGGAGACTGAGAGGGAGCTGCCATAGAGACTGGTGGAAAGCCAAGAGAGGGCAATGTCATGAAAAGAAGGTATGCAGGAGGACATGATAAGAAGTGTCAAATACTGCAGAGAAGGACAATTAAGATATCATTGGCAACTTTGGAGAGAAAAGTTTTAGTCTGATGATGAAGGCTGAAGCCATATTGCAAAAAATTTATAAAAGAATAAGAAAAGGGGAAGTGGAAATATCTAGGTGGCTTCTTCCAAGAGGTGAGCCATGAAGTGTTGTGAGAAGCATACTCTGATAAGGTTGGTTGATCAAGTCATTTTTTTTTTTTGAAAGACAGGTTTGACATAAGAAACCAGTAGATAGGGAAACGTTGAAGATAAGAGAGACAGTGTGCATGATGGTGGGGGCAAGCTGCTAAAGAAGACAGGGGATAGAATTAAGATTACATTAGAAAGATTGGGCTTGGCAAGGAGAAGGACTATCCCTTCATCACAGAAAGGAGTGAAGGCGGAAATAGTAAGAGAAGATGTTTAAGTGTCAAATTAATAAGCATTTATTAGGCACCTACTATGTCCCAGCCACTGTGATAAATAGTGAGCCAAACAAAACACAACAAAACAAAACAAAACAATCCAGTTCATGTTCTCAAGGAGTTTACAGTCTAATAGGGGAAATAAAATGCAAACAACTATGTACAAGTAAAATATATGCAGAATAATTTAAAATCTTAGAAGGAAGGCATTAAGATTAAAGAGGATAGGAAATGCTTATTTTAGAAGGTGGGCATGTAGAATTGAAACCACTGAAACTAAAAGGCAGAAATGAGAAGGGCAAAATAGGGTGCTATCACAGTGAATGTCCTCAATTTTTTGAGTGAAATGGAAAGAAAGTTCTTAGCAGAGCAGGTAAAAGAAAGGGTACCTTGGTACCTCTAGGAGAAATGAAAAAGGTTGCTGTGAGAGTCAAATAATTAATGTATATTATAAAGTGCTTTACAAACCTCAAGTAACTATACAAACGCTACCTTCTTTTTCCCCAGTGCTTTTCACAGTGACTGGCACACAGTGGATGTTTAATAAATGATTGTTGACTTGAACTGTGGAAAGTAGAATGACTGATCACTAAAGGGGTTTTAGGTAACACTTCTGTCTGTAACAATCCCCAAGTGAATTTAACAACTCTTGAGAATATTTTAGGATTTGTATTTATAGCGTGGGGATTTGTCATCTGTTAGTTTATAAAGAATAATAAGGTTTTGGGCAGCTAGGTGGCTCAGTGGATAGAGCACTAGCCCTGGAGTCAGGAGAAACTGAGTTCAAATCCAGCCTCACACACATAACACTCACTAACTGTGTGGTTCTGGGCAAGTCACCTAACACAAATTGCCTCGCCAAAACAAAACAAAACAAAACAAACAAACAAAAACAGTAAGGTTTTAGGATTTGATTTTAGCCACTGATCAAGTTTTATGACATATGTGGTATATCCTAAAATTTTGTACTCTATACTTATATTATGCTTCCACCAGTTCCCTGAATAATCTCCATTAATCAATAAACCCAGGCTCCTTAGAGTTAAACCTTCTACACCTTAGATTTAAAACTTCTATAATGCCTTAGAGTTAAACCTTCAAGTTTTATTCATGAATCACTATAATGTTTTTTTTTCATTTCTATAAACAAATTCTTACCCTTCTTTCTTCTTTCCTTCTAACCCCTTTTCATCATTCCCCATTCAAGCTTAGGCTGTATTTGACTTATAACCAACCCATCACTACAGCTAAGGTCCCTTTTCTTCCCTCATTTACTCTGTTCCTGTTCACTCCTGTTTCCCTGTTGAGTGGAATACACTTTGATCCCAAACTCTGTGTGTGTATGTGTGTGTGTGTGCGTGTGTGTCTATATGGTGTGTGTGAGAGTATGTGTGTGTTACCTTCCTTTGACTAGTTCAGATGAAAGTGATATTCAAATAACCCCTGCTTCACTAAACTCTTCCTTGTTTGCATAGACTTCTATTTGCATACCCTGATTATGTAAAATAATATTCCCCTCTTCTTCCTCCCTCCTTTTTCAATAATGTATCCTTTTTTCTCCCATTTTCTTTCATCCTTTAAGATAATCAAAACTTAATAAAACCACTCTTGAGCCCTCTGCCTTATTTGAAGCTTTCTATGACACCTGTTGACATTGGGGTTTTGAAATGATACTTGTATCATCCCCTCATGCACATTAAAGTGCAAACATTTTATCTTTATAAATTATCATGTAATTGTTCACTTGCATTTTCTTTTAAAAACGATTATCTTGACTCCCATATTTGAATTTCAAAGTTTCTACTCTGCTCTAATCTTTTAATCATGGATGCTTAGAAGTCCTCTTTTTCCTTGGAGGTCCATTTTATTTTCCTCTGGCAGGATTATATTTAATTTTGCTAACTGTTATTATTGATTATAGGTCTAGATCTTTTGCCTTTTGAAATATTGAATCTTATTCTTAGCATCTTTATAGAGGTAGTTTCTCAATTTGTGTGATCCTGACTGTTGTTCCCCCATACTTGAACATTTTCTGTCCACTTAAATATTTATTTTTCTTTGACCTGGATGCTCTTCATTTGGGCTATGATGTTTCGGGAGTTTTCATCTGGAGTTTCTTTCAGGAGGTGATGAATAGATTCTTTCTATTTTCACTTTGCTCATGTGTTCTAATATGCCTAGGCTCTTTTCTTCTTGCTCAGAGACAGAGACAGAAAAATAGAGAATAAAAATGTTGGGATTTAAACTCATCTTCTACAAACTCACTCAAAATTTCCTTGAAGGGCAGCTAGGTGGCATAGCAGAGAACTGGCCCTGGAGTCAGAAGGATTTGAGTTCAAATCTGGTCTCAGATACTTACTAGCTGTGTGACCCTGGTCAACTCACTTAACCCCAATTGCCTCCCTCCCCCCAAAATAAATTTTAAAAAAATCTTTTTTTTTAAAAAGAAAGTTTCCTTGATACAATGCCAGTAGTGGATAGGATGATGGGGATTATATATACCCTCATCCTATTGCTACAGAAGTTTTATGTATTTTTTTCTGCCAAATATCTTTATTTTGAAAGATTTTTTTGCTCTACTCCTCTCAGAGACTGTGAATATTTAGGAGGGTGACATCTATTAAAAATGCTCTTAAGTTTTCATGCTTCCATGTTATGTCTATGTGATTGTGGGCAACAGTTCAATTTGTTATAATGGTAGGCTTTTAGTGTATTTTATGAAGTCTTTATTTGTAGTATGTGGCTTGTTGACATTTGTTGAAAGATAGTAAGCTTCTGTTGTATAATTCTAGCCATTGAGCCATATCTAACTCAGTATTTGGCAGATATTAAATTTTTATAGCCTGTAGTGATGTTATTCAGTTTCTACCATTTATTTTCAAATTCAACATTAGTCAATACGTCTAGTCTGTTTACATATAACTGAGATGCAATTTCTAGTGCCAATAAACTGGCCCTGAATTTTGGTTATAAACTCATCTGATTCCATAAGTAAATATGCATAAATCACCCATTTGCTCAGGGCTTCCTGCAGATATATTTTTGTCCAAGTTTCTGAGATAGCATGTACAAGGGGCCTTTTGATTGCAGTGCTGGATTTTAGACATTTAGGAGAATTTATCTAGGGGAAAATTGCTTTCAAATATGTTAGACCAGTCCAATGACACGTAAGCTATTATTAGCCTTTATTGTTCACTAATAAAGTGACATCTGATGATTCTGAAAATATTTCTGAAGGTATTTGACCTGTTCATCACTTGCTTCACAGTTCAAATGAGATCAAATAATGTAGTATTTGTCAAATACTTAGCACGGTTCCTCGCACACAGTAGGGGCTTAATGAATGTTTTTTTTGTCTATTCCTTTTCTCTTTGCTTTAATCATTTTCACCACAGTGGAAAAAAGCACTGTCTTTGGAGTCAAATCCTGCCTCTGATGCTTATTAATTTAACATCTTGGGAGTTCACTTTTGTGAGATACAAATTGAAAGAATTACAATAGATGAACTCTGAGGTCCCTTTAGACTCTATGATACTATGATTCTCTTATTCATTTTAGTGATATAGTGTTAATTTTCCCATATATCTTTATGGGGCAGCTAGATGGAACAGTAGAGCACTGGGCCTGGGGTTAGGAAGACTTGAATTCAAATATGACTTTAGACACTTACTAGGTGTGTGAATTTGGGCAAGTCACTTATCCAGTATCTGATCCAATTTCCCCGACTGTAAATGAAATTAATAATAGCACTTACCTTGCAGGGTTGTTGCAAAGATCAAATGCAATAATATTTTAAAAATGTTTAGCACATTGCCTGGCACATAATAGTTTTGATATAAATGGTAGCTGTCATTATTATTATCATTATTGTTACTGCTTTAGGGTGATGGGCCTTGTATTTACTCATATCACACAGGCTTTTCTTCGTCGAAATTTTTGGTTCTACTGTTAAAATTTTACTTTTTAAAAAATTCTGAAATTTGTATATAAATAAGCAATAAAATTATCATTTGTATAGACACATATAAATATGTTTAGGTATCTATCTATTCGTCTATCTATTTATTTACTATTTATTTATCTAGTCACGTATCAAATCAATCTATTTAATTACAAGCACACAGAGCACTAAGATTTTTGGGATGCTGCATGTGTATATGTGCATGTATGTGTTTTGTGTATATTTGTATTTATTCTGAAGAGATAGGACACATGTTTTATTTGATCCATTTAAATAATTTTCTTGATTGGATTAAAAAAAAAAGAACTGTGTCCTGAAAATAAAATTTAAGGACTTAGGAATAGCAAAAGGAACAGTGCTAATACAAATCAGCTGCAGAGACAAGCATGGTCTTTCATGCAGGATGTTACTGAAGGATGTGTTGATCCCTTCAGAGATGGGATCTATAAGGGAAGAGAATGGAACAAGAGTGAAAGTGAGAAGTGGGAAACATCCTAGTGATAAGAGAACCTCAGGATGGAGGAACTTCTGGACAGTTTCCCCAAGGATAGAGAAGGTTTTTCTTTTTTTTTTCTTGTTTTTATTACTGAAACTTAAATACACAATAAGAAAAGAAAAAAAAAGAAACATTATAAACTGAAATACAAAATAAAAAAGTGGGGAAAAAGTTTGTCATGTGCACAGCAAAACATACGAGAGAATTCAAAATATGTAGCCATAAATTTCCATTTCAAGAAAGCCTATATAATAAATACTATGTGTTGTGTTCAGAGCTGTCCATCTTTTCTTTGCTTCTTTGTTAGTTTTCTTTTGTTCTCTGCTGTGCACTTTTTATGTTGTTCTTTTTTCCCCCTTCCTCACATCTGCCCCCCACAGAAAGCTACAATTAAGTGTGGATATAGGTAGATAGAGAAGTAGATTAGATAGATAGATAAATAGATAGACAGATAGAGAGATAGATGGATAGATGATAGATATAAAGAAATACACATATACATATATACACACATACATATGCACATATATAGACATATACTTTCACTAACAAATTCTACTCCTGATCTTTCTTTTCATGTTTTTTTTTTCCTGTTTCTCTTATTTCCTTATTTTATACAGAAGACTGGAAGGATCAATTGAGACAGACATAATGGTCATGTAACAATAACAACAATCAACATTTATGTATTTATTACTATGCATCAGGCACTATGTTAAGCATTTTACAATGATTATTTCCCTTGATCTTAACAACAACTCTGGGAGGTAGGTGCTATTATCATCCCCATTTTACAGATGAGGAAACTCAGGCAAACAGAAGTTAAGTGATTTGCCCAAGAACTTACCTCCAAGAAATATCTTCTAGAATCCATCTCATTGACTCCTGCTTATTCTGGGAAGAATCTAGGAAGATTCCTTTAAATGTGGTGGAAAACCTAAGAAACCATCTGAAGGAACTATGGGTCAGTGGCATTATCCCAGAGTTCAGAAGTCTCTGATTTTTTTTTTTAATAATATATTTTGAATGCTTTGTATAAAACAAATGAACATAAAATTAGACTATATTTAGATCAGTTCCTGATGTTCTCATCTTTTGGTAATAAATACGGGATGCCTTCTGTTAAAATGATAGGATGAGGCTTACCTCAGAAAGGAAACTGGTAAAACATTTGGCTAAGAAAGTGTGCAAGATAAAAATTATGGATCTTATCTGGACTCATTGCTTCCAGCGTTACAGAAAGCTAGAGCTTCGGTCACCTCTCTTGACATGATCATTCTCTTGTTTCTTATGTTAACGGTATACATTGTTTCATATTTGACTCAATTTTTACATTGTTTTGTGTTGAACTTCTTTCAACCATATAGACAATACTTCCCTGCTACAGCCTCCTGTGGGGGCTTTCCCTCTCTTCTAATTCATTTATTCCTAAAACCTCCATATTATCATTTTTGTAATCTGTTGTTGACTTGTTTATTTTGACTTTTATGCTTCATTGTTTCCTCATATCATCTTTTTTAAAAAAAAATTCTCAAATTTGTTGATTATAGGTGTCAAGAATGTCTTTTATTAAAAAAAGAATGTCTTTTATTTTCTAGATGACATTCCTATGTTTCTTTTGTGGTTTGTTTTGAGTGACATGCTCAAGTTTTCTTTTCCTTCTGTTGACTAGATATTGATGTCATTTTTTTCAAAGTTTTTGTGTGGGTCTTAAATAGTTTTCTCAAGTTGCTTTGTCCCTTGTTTCATTTAACATTTGTTATTAGAAGTGTTTCTAAATAGTTCTTTCTTTTCTCCTTTGGTCCTTAGACTGGTAAAAGTTGAAGCATATACTACTGTGTGCAGATTCTAAGTTTTTAACTCTGTGTTGAATGTGGTTGGGGAATAGATTCATTCATTAGGACTATGGCAAATAAAATATTTTGTGTATTACTCTATATTGGTAGACATGATCTATTTTCACTGTTAAACTCATAAATGGCTTTTAAAAATTCTTTCAAAGGATGCCCATCTTTTGGTCAAAATGATATGTAACACTGATATTTTTGCCATCTATTTCATTATTAGATAGTATTTCTAGAGTTTGTACTATATAGTTTTCCAAAGCCTTTTCTTTCTTCCACTTTTTTTCTCTCATATTTAAGCATCACTTCATCTTTCATTTTTATTTCATCTAATCTGTACTTAATAATGAAGTTATTTATTATAATTGTCCTGCACTGATCTGTAAAATATTGCTGTGTGACTTGGAATTCTGAATATCATTGATTCAAAAAAAAATGTAATCCTTGCCTAAAACTGGTGTGAGCTGTTTCCAATTTTGCTATGCCAATTCATAATAAATGCAACTATATCTTCAGTTCATGCCACGCATTCCTATGGTTCTCTTGTTTTAGTGGTCAAGACCATCAGCTCCAAGGAATTTCCCAACAGGTGGGATAGTGGTGTTTCTAATTTGTTCTGATTCATCTTGTCTTCCTGTAGGGTGATGTTTAAAAAGGTTCAAGAGACATAATTTCTGGGTATTTTAATCATTTTATTAATAATGCCAGCATTTTAGTAAAACGATTGTCATTTGGTCATCTCTCTCTCTTGGACCAAAGACAATCATGGTGGTGGGCTCATGACTTATATACCCTTTTGGAAGAGGAGTATTCCAAAGGTGGTCATCAACTCTGATTGACTAACAATTGAGGAGAGGATGAATAGTGCAAAGAGAGTCTGAACCTGAACTTTGATTATGTTTATTTACTTCTAAGTTAGTTCCAGCCTTGGGCAATCTATTCAAAGAATTTACCCCCACCCAACTGTGAGTGGAACACAATAGTTGCCCACCTGAATGGGCTCTGGATAGAGAAGAGTGAGGTCTTGAAATGAGGATAAAAAAATAAAGGCGAAGATTCTGAATTTCCCCACATCCTTGGCTATTAATAATCATTTACCTCAGTGGTAACTAAATATGAAGGGGTGCCAACTAAACTCACTGTTCTCTTTTTCAAGGTTATCAAAATAAAGGTTTCTAGAAGGACCAACCAGAAAACCTGTGCTATCCTATTTCTTAGATTCATAAGAAAAAAAAAACAGTTAAATCACTTTGGCTGGGATGATAAGACAAGCAGTGCCCAGAGTCTAAGTGGCCAACGTTTAAGAATTTCTAACTTTGTAGCCACTGTGTTCAGTCTCAAAGCATGAATCTTACTGGCTGCCATTACTTTGTGTTGATGTCACCACTCCTTCATGACATACATGATGCTTGGGCCTTGAGATGATTATTATTAATAATTCATTTTGTAGAAAAAAAATATCATTTAATTACCTCATATGTTGCCCTTAAGTCCCTTAACCACTCTGGTCGTCCTCTGGCTTATCAATGTGCTCCTCAATATTCTGCTCTCAGAATTAAACATGATCCTGCAGATGGAGACTGACAAATGGGACTGTTGGCCCTATTCCTTGTATCCTATGCACATCATAATGCATCCTCGAACCCCGTGCTAACCTGGACTTGAATACTCCATGTCACTCCATTATCTCTAGACAAAATTAGCAGAAACCTTCCCTTCTCTGCCAAAATCTCTGATTCACAAATTCTTGTTGAGAGAATGAATGAATGAGTGAGAGAATGGAAAGGTATTTATTAAGTTCAATGTGCCAGGAGATACTGTGCTAATAATAGGGATTCAAATACAGAGGAGACATGATCTCTATTCCTCCAAGAGTTTGCATTTCAATAAATGAGAGTCAACTCATGGAGGGGAATTGCTAGAAAAATGTGTTTTGGTCTGAGAAGTCACAGGGATGTAGGGTGGAACAATAAGGCAGTGAATTGGCATGTGCTATATGGAGGTGATTGTAGTGTTGTTTTGATTAGTACTACCAGAGTGGGAAAAATGGAAGTGTATGTGTGTGAGAGTGTGTGTGCGTGTGTGTGTGCGTGTGCGGTAAAGGAGAGAGGGCAAAGCAGGGTATATGTATGGAACATGGCAAAAAAAAGATGGCTGGGGTTAGTAGTTAAAGATCTGGGGTGAGTTAGTCATAGTGGGCTCTCATCAACCCACATCATGTCACCATGGCAAGACATGCAGTAAGATATCAGTGAGAAGCATGGTTGGCACTCTAGGTCCAGTGAGACATAATAAGATCTTACCATCAGGGCCTCATAGCCTCAGGCAGGGGTTCCAGCAGCAGCAGCAGGGGTAAGGCAGTAAAGCAGGAAGATGGCTAGAAAGAAGCACGTTGGGGGTCTATGGCCAGCTAGATACAGTGGGCTTTCACCAATCAGCCGTGAAAACAACCGCAGACACTTAACAATGTAACATCTGGATCTAATGAACACATACATAGTCAAAACTATTATTTTGCAAGGGTTTAAATGAGGTAATTCATCTGTGCTTGAACAAAGACTACCCCTCACCCCAACATACATGAAAAAGTAGGCTAATGTTTAATCACGCAGGCCTCTGAAAACATGGCCCTCATTTAAAATTGTCTCAGTTGCATAGTTTACTTACCTCATAAAGAGAAGGGGATGGTGCAGGGAGTGCCAGTCATTCCAATGGGTCTGTCTCAATCCCAATTTAAACATATGACTAACAAAAGGTACTCAGCTATTGAGACCAGAGCCTTTTAACTAATTAATAAATGGTAAGAATTTAAGAAGGTTTTCCTTTCACTTAAGATCAGATAGGATATCTAGATGGCCTTAAAAAAATCACAAGATCAAGAAAAATACTATTGAGTTAATATATTTTAATGGTTGAACATGTATAATGTACCACCCACCAATTCATGATAAAAGAGCAGAGTATAAACTCCCATACTTGAAGTGGGGCACTTTAAAGTGACACATGACAATTAGTTGATTTGGAATCAGAGAACCTACGGTCGAGTTCTGACTTAGCACATGTCGCTCAATCTTTTGAGACCCCACTTTTCCCAGATTGGAATGAGGGGGTTGGAGTAAATGATGTCAAGGGTCTCATCTTGCCCTAAATCTGGGATTCCTTTTTGTCCTTGGTCCTAAAATGCCACTGTACTTTTTAGGGATATAGATTGATGTAAGATTTTAGCATTCAGGATTGAAAAATCAGTCTTTTGTAGGATTTACCAACCTAATCTAGCACCATGCATGAAATGCTTTCTGGGGAAGACATAATGGCTAAAAGTATTGAGGTAAATTTTTTAACCTCATTTTTAAGTGGTACCAATGTCTCAGAAGTTCAACGATTCCCCTTTCTAACATAAGTACTTCTAATTGATTTGGTGGTTTCCTCTTGGTCACTAAGACTCTAGCTTTGAAGCCGGTTATCATTTATGTTTCTAGCAATTTCAAACATTTTTGCAAAACAATAAAAGCCTGAAAATCAGTTAGCAACATCAGGTGTAAGATTTATCAATGTTAATAACATAGGCAGAGTTAGTTGTCTGGGAGCACTAAGTCACAAAGTGACTGACTCAGAGTCACACACAACTAGTAAATATCACAGGTGAGAACTGAACATAGGCCTTATGGTCTCAGGTATGGCATTCTCTCTACTGTACTTGTAGTGGATAGACCCCCTGGTTAGGAAAGACCTGAGTCCAAATTTAGCCCTAGATGGCTAGTAGCTGTGTGACCCTGGGCAAGCCACTTAACCTCTGTTTCCTCATCTATAAAATGAAAATAATTATAATGCTTATCTCATAGGATTACTATAAACATCAAATGAGATTAAGGACTTTTCAAATATATGTATATAATAATAGACATCATATGTATATGTGTATGTGTGTGTGTGTGTGTGTGTGTGTGTGTGTGTTTGAATGTTAGCTCTTGTTATTATTACCTGGAATATTGACAAAGAAATAAAATATTAAAATGACCTGGAGATGATGCTTCCACACTAAGTATTTTACAAACAGCAAAGTTGTCCATATCAGGTTTTTTGGTGGCATTTGTATGGTTGGTGAATTTTTTGTTTTCATCTATTTCTGTAATTCCATACATCCTGCTGTTGTTCAATTGTTTCACTCATGTCAGACTCTTTGTACCCTATGGTTTGCCATTTCCTTCTCCAATTCATTTTATAGAAGAGAAAACTGAAGCAAACAGAGTTGAGTGACTTGACCAGGATCACACAGCTAATAAATGTCTGAGGCCAGATCTGAACTCAGAAAGACGAGTCTTCCTGACTCCAGGCCCAAAACTCTATCTATTGGATCAACTCCATAGGTATAGGGAAAAAATTGTGCAAATTCTCTTCATCAAATTATTCTGGCAATTAGTCTGCAACTTTTCATTGTAGAAATTATCCTGGGTAGAACTGAAAGGATATTTAAGAAACCGTCAGTATTTATTAGAAATAGTATTTGAGCACTAGTCTCCAGACACCAAGGTCAGACTTTTTTCCACTCTGCAATAATGCCTTTCATTCTATCTATCTATCTAATCTATCTATCTATCTATCTATCTATCTATCTATCTATCTATCTACATACATACAACACACTCATATATACATATATGCTATATATGTACATACATATAAGATACACATATAATCTATATATTTTATATATACAAATACACACATATCTGCATATACATGTATATGAATAAATGTGTGTGTGTGAGTATGTGTGTGTGTTGCACCTATGTGGCACAATGCAAAAGACCTGGAATCAAGGAGATCTGAGTTCAAATATGAACTCAGCCACTTATCAGTTCTGTACTCCTGGGCAATTCATTGAATATCTGTTATTCTCAGTTTCCTCGTCTGTAAAATGGGATTAATAATAGTACTTACTGACTAGGGTTGATGGAAGATAAAATGACATGCTATTTGTAAAGTATTTTGTAAACTAAAAAGCACTATTATGTGCTTTAAAAACAGCTATAAAACCATGGAGATCTCCAAATTTCTTAAGTAGGTATGACTCAATCAACTTGGTGACTAAAATGGTCTCTGAGTTCTGAACTTCAGATATAACAGACAAAACTAAGCAAAAAAGATTCCTAGAATTCATAGATTTCTACTAGTCACTTTTTAAAAAAACTGTATTTAACTCAGTCTTCATTAACAGCCAACTTTCAGTTTATTTCATTTGATTTCATTTTATTTTTGGAAACTAATAATGGCTGAGTTAGTAAAGCTTCACAATGACTGCAGTCTAGCAGAGAATAAGAGAGTTTAGATTGTAGCACTAGGCATCTGGAGATGGTGATTTCTCCCCTCCCACCCCCTTCCCCCATTCATTTCAGCTTTGCTACTAATTAAAGCAACCCTTAAGTGACATAATTAAATCTGTGAATAGTCCAAAGTCACTGAGTTTCTGACAGCAGGGGAATTTTCACAGTGAGATTTTTTTTTATTCAAACACATGAAAAGGTTACGTCCCCACCTAGTGTCACTTTTTATTTTTTGTGGCAATGGCTGTCTGCCACCAAGACAGCAGTTTAAGTGTCAAGCATGGCCAGGGAACTACCATTAGCCTATTGGCCCATTGCCCTTCTTTCCAACAAAAGAAGTTTCCAAGAGCAGACCCTGAACCCATCAGTGCATTTCTTGTCACACTGGCATTTAGCTTCTTTCCAGTCATTTTTCTTTTCAGTTCTTTCAATAACTCTCATTGATAGGATCATACCATCTATAAATTTTGAATTAGAAAGGACCTTAGAAGCTGGCTATTCCAACCCCCCCTCCTTTTACATGGGGAAACTGAGTCGAAGAGACATTAAGCGACTTCAATCAACAGCTTAATAGGCTTTTTTTTTAAACAGACCTATGGATGAAGTGGAGGTCCAAAAGACTTAATTCTCAGACTTGAAGATGTGCATGAATAGGTGTTAATTTTCAAAATAGTTAAGCAACAGGAGATGGAAATGCAGTAAACTATAGAAAGAACAGCAAACAAGACAATGATCAGGGTCATGTCAGGCATTGTTAAAAGGTCACATTTGCAGAGCCTGTACTGAAGGTTGAATTTAGAGCTGAGGATAACCTTAGAGATTATGACATCCAAATTCTATATTTTATGGATAGGTAAGAATACTAAACTAAGTGATTTTTTCAAAAGTGAGACAAATACGCCTCACAGAGCTGGAATTTAAATGCAGGTATTCTAACTAAAACTCCACAAAAGCAGGAAAATACAACCTATGAACCCTTTCCCTGCCTTCAGTGGAGAAGCTGACAGAACTGTTATGGAGATTTTAGACTCTTCTTTTGGGGACAAGGTCTCCTTTCCCACGGGGAGGCATATAACTTTGGCTCATTGGCAAATACTAGTCCTCACTCCCATATGGCCTACCCAAGTAAACTTGTGTTGTTTCTTCATACTCATGTATGAATACTCAAACAATCCATTGAAGTATTTAGCAAAGGAATCATTTTCTCCATTTTGTGATCAAGAAACAGAGGCATTAAATCTAAACACGATGAATCCATTGCAGTCATTTAATAGACTTTGTTCTTAAATGGGTGGCTACCTTATCTGCCCTATGAGAATAATTAATTACGTGGATAGTGATTTAATACTTACCAAAAATGCTTACCTCAAAATGATCCTGTACAATTATAAAGATGATGAAACTGGCTCATGTAGCTTCTGATTGTCAGAGCCAGAATTTGCACTCAGGACTGCTGACTCCAAGGTCAACCTTCTTTATGATATGACATCCTACTTTTCCTAAAGAGGAACATGGGCTTATTGTTCTTAGATGCTGAAGAAAATGAAGTCAGTAATAAAACTTGGAACTGACCAAATAAATACAGAATAAATTTATGCTATAGTCTACACAAACTGAAAGCATTGAGGATTCAGTTTTCATTATGTATTTTTTTAAGAGGAGATATCAAATAATTAAGAAGGAAATGGATTTCATTGTTACAAAAATAGAAACAAAAACAAAGAATGGTTATTGGGGGAACAGTAAAGAGATGATCTATGTCTCGTATTTCATGTGGGATACCCTCTGGGGCGTACAAATTATTTTCACAAAGATTTTTATAGGGATAAGAAAGAAGTCATACAAGTCTACAGACGATATCTTTACAAACCACAGTTGATTTTGAGATGTAATATTTACAAGATCCCAATATATTTATTGTTTGTTGATTATAAACAAGAAAGAGTTCTTCAAAAAGAACACTTCTACAGGCATATTAGGATTATTATTAATTTGACATTATTCTTACTATCAATAATTAACATTATATGGTGTTTATGATGAACCAAGCAGTGTATTAAGCACTTTATGATTATTATCTCATGCTAACCACACAAAAACCCTGGAGATAGGTGCTATTATCATTCCCATTTTACAAATGAGGAAACTCAGGGAAACAGAATAAGTGAAAACGTGAAAAAAGAGTGGAGAAGGAAATGAGTTGGTAGAAAACTTGGCATGAGTATCAGAGTCAGATCACCTAAGGAAATTGATGATTGAAATTCAAAAGAAGTTAACAAATAAATCCAAATGCAAGAGATTTCCCAATATTTTTACAGAACTCTCATGATCAGTGACAACAGAGCAAGGATATTTGCTCTGAACTAAAGAAGATAAAGTAGGGAAGTATGCATGGAACTGACCAAGTTAAAAACAAAAGAAGTCATGGATGGACATGATGAAATTTTGAAGAAAAAGGAAGAGACAAAATTTCAAATTTTGCCTAGGGGGGAAGATTCTAAAAGGTTGAGGTGAGGAAAGTGGTATATGGACCATATCTGTGCTTTAAAAAAAAAAGGTAACTGCAGCACCTATTGACCCATACTACAACTTGCTCATTATTATAAACATCTTCATGGGCATGGTATCCTCACATATATGAAAATTAATCTAGATACAAACATGAAATGTGAACAAATTTTAACTGATAATTTTCTACAGCAGATCATGACTGAAAGGTATAGAGAATACAATATTGTCTTATTATTTAAAACAACAGCAAGAGTGCCAGCATACAAGTTGACCAACCACATAGAACAATAGAAAGTCTCAAAACCTCTTATTCAATAAAATTTCTGTCATGAAGACTTTTAGGAACATATAAATATCCTTTAAAAGTTGCAACCAGAGATACAACCTTGTTCTTCTCTTCTCTGATTATGAATGCCAAGAAAAGGATGTAATAGGTAGGCATATGCTTACCAAAATGTATTTACCAATGAATGGCCTTCACTTATTTCTGATCAAATAGGAAATGTCTCTAAATAGTCTTGTTTAAAGAGGACATCTTACTGATGATATCAGGGTCTAGAAAATTATAGGATTTCCTTAATGGGAATTTTATTTTTTCCCACTTAATAGTATTTTATTTTTCTCCAATTGCATGTTAAGATAGTTTTCAACATTCACTTTTATAAGATTTTGAGTTCGAATTTTTTTCTTCCCTTCTTCCCTACGCTTTCCCCTTCCCAAGACAGCAAGCAATCTTATATAGGTTATACATGTACAATCATATTAAACATATTTCCACATTAGTCATGTTGTGAAAGAAGAATCAGAACAAAAGGGAAAAACCACGAGAAAGAAAAGACAAGATAGTGAATGCTTCTATCTGCATTTAGACTCCATAGTTCTTTCTCTGGATGTGGATAGCATTTTCCATCATGAGTCTTCTGGAATTATTTTAGATCATTTTATTGCTGAAAAGAGCTAAGTCTATCACAGTTAGGAAATGCTCTGTGAAGGAAATAAAGATCACATAAGACCTGATAAAAAGCTGTGGATAGGTTAAAATCTGTATGGTTAGTGGGAGTTCTCTTGTCAATGAAATCATGTATCTATCAAAGTATTAAGAATTAAGAATGGAACCGCTTGGATATGCCACCATTATCTCAAAGTCAATATTTCCATCTTTCTTCCCAATCATACACAAAAGCCCTCAAACACTAAATCTAGTAAAGAAATCACTAAAGGATAAAAGAAGGATAGGATAAAAGAAATGCTCAGTTAAATTGATTTCTTTTTTTTGTAATTTGATCCCTTATATTCAAAATGCAAATTGTTTAGTGCTTTCAATCACTACAATCTTCTCTCATTTATTTTTAAACACTGATATGGTTATTCTCTATGCTACCAGTCTTGGAACTCAGTGATCTCTGAAGAATGATAATGCAGGTTCACCCAGATGCAAGGGAGAACTGGGTGGTGGACATCCATTGGTTTCAAACAGACTGCAATATACATGGTGATTCAGGGCAAGACACAACATAAGAGATTGCATAAAAAAATACAGTTAAAAAAAAAGGTAGGCCAGTTACATAATTGGCATGCGGGGTATCAGAGACTACACATGTAGTCTAAATAAAGCTAAAATACATATTAGAAGGCCTCCAGTCGATCGAATAAACCCTGTTTTAAAACCTTATAGAAGGACGTGGGCAGATCTACAAAATATAAGAAAGCAAGAATGGTCTGGGACCTATTGTGGTTGCTTGTCCTTCAATTTTTTTTTTTTTTGGCTAGGCAATGGGGTTAAGTGACTTGCCCAAGGTCACACAGCTATTAATTATTGTGTGTCTGAGGTTGGATTTGAACTCAGGTCCTCCTGAATCCAGGACTGGTACTCTGTCCACTGTGCCACCTAGCTGCCCCTTTGTCCTTCATTTTTGAAGAGGACCAAAGACCTCACTGGTGATACCTTGACTTGTGTGTGAATTGTGTTTAAGTGAAACAGAGTTTCATAAAGTCATCAGCCTCACTCTATCTTCCCGAATCATCGAAGTCCAGGACAGAAGTCAAGATGACTGGCAGTGGTCCAAGATGCAGTGGGCAACCTTGGAATCTTTAACACCTGACCAAGCTCTAAGCACTCCATGATGTCTGCTTCAGCTGCCTTCCCAGCTATTGGAGCAAATTGTTCTCATCTTCCCATTCTACTGGGTGGGGAAAGTCTTCACATGCTTTGGGTTAGACATCCCCCTAACTCATTTACTGGTGAGGACTGTAGGTTACTTGGCTTAGCCCATCTGCTGAGATAGTTTACTGCATGCTACAGCTTGTTGGAGCCACAGGTGAGAGTTGGGTGAATCAAGTGGAAACCAAAGGTAGATGAGCAGCCCTGAAAATGGTTCAGCTCACACCAGAGGTGTCCTCTTGAACACCCTCCACCCCTGCTGTGGGATCCATACCAATGGGAACTCAAGTTAATGAGGTTATGGAGCCATTAAAGAAGCAAACAAGGCTTTTGACATTTGCAATATTAAGATTACTTTATTTAAATGCCCCAGGGTATGAAGGCCATTTCTCCAAATCTATCCTTGTAATGAATGTTATTAGTGATGACTGAAGTGCTGGGGAAAATCAAAGCCCTTATTTTAAGTGTCTATTGAGTATCATTTTAGTTACTTATCTACTGACTACATTTAGATCAGGCATATGCGAATGAATAATATACAAATGAACACCACTTTCTTTGTCAAAAAGTTTTTGAGCAAAAAATATAACCATTCTGTCTTAAAACACTATTATTATTGTTTGTATTAATTAACATACATATAGCAGTTTGATGAGAAGCATTAAGTGGTGTGCTGACAACTAGCCTTGGAGTTAGGAAGACTTGGGTACAGATCAGGAGTATGTAGGTAAATGCTTGTCAACTAGTATATATGTGTACATACACACATGCATATGTGTAATACATCCATGTTTATGTGCCTATGTGTATCTGTGTGTACATGTACATATATGTGTAAGTGTATATATATATATAATATATACACTTAAATGTACCCAAATACATATTCATTTAAACATATGTACACACACAAAAATCCACACTTTTAAATTTAATCTTTATGATTAATATTTTTTCTCTCTTACTTTTTAAAAGTGATTTTCAAAATCACAATTTTAAAAATAAATCAAACCCCAATTTGAAGGATTTGCTGATTTCTGAGAAGTAAACTGTAAAATTGAAAATATAGCAATCTGTTTAAAAGAGCTAGTTGAAGCTGGCTCCAGCTCACCCCCGGTCTACATTTCTGACCCAGAGCACTAGTATAGCTATGAGAAAGTCACTTAAGCTTTCGATGTTCCAAGCAATAATCTAAACAACCATGAACTGCTGATCTGCATCCATAGAGTGAGTTTCTCCATTGGATCTGGACCAAAACCAAATTTGTCATTCCATTGTTACAAAGCACTCAACATGCATATCTTGTCTTGTCCTTGAAAACAACTCTGTCAGACGTGTAGTATATAATTATCCCATTTTGCAGATAAAGAAACTGAGGCTCATGGAGAGTAAGCAATTAAAGTTACATAATTCTTAAGTGATGAATTTGGGGCTTGAACTCAGGTTTTCTGCTTCCAAGTCCAGTGCTTTTTTTTTTTCATTATTATCATTAAGATATTATCATTAAGATAAATGATCATCCATTTTTGGTGAATACTAATTTTAAGATGTTCATGATCTTGATCTCTATCCAAATTCCTACTGTTATGAAATGATGATCAGTTCACATGGATGCTTTATCTTTTCAACTCTAGGATTTAAGAGGGGAAACCACTGGATTTTTGTTGAGCCCTACTAGATCATGGTGAGTTCACAAAAGGTCAGTCAGCAAGGAGGGATTTGAGGGAGAGAAATCACCTTGTCTAATGAGCTCCCCTTACAAAACAGGAACTGAAGGTCCTAGAGGTCAAACACAGTGCCTAGGGACAGACGGGGAATGAGATGAAAAATTAGCCGTCCTGATCTTACTCCATTGCCCTGTCCACTGTCCCAGGCTGCCCTTCAGATGTGTTCTGTTACCTTTGCTGTGTTCTTTTAAGAGATTTATAAACATATCATCAGCATTTGCTTTGTCTATTTTTTTTCTTAATCTATTTGAACAAATTATAGTCTGTCATAAAAAAGGTTCCCAAAGTAGCCCTAAATACTTCATGGAAAAGACTCTTATTATGGGATATAGAAAAAACAGAAACTCTGACATCATTTTGACTTCCTGGTGTGGCTTGAATTAAGGGCAGATCCTTTTGGGGGTCAAACTTATTTGATATCCTAAGGTGTGATGAAGCTATGTAGCATTTTTTTCCCCCGGGGAGGTAAGACAACAGACCTCTGCAGTATTTCTTTTTTGCCTTCTTGACAGTCTGACTAAACATAAGAAGGCAATATCTTTTCGTTGCACACTCTTTATCTCAAACATTCAAGATGTCCTGGACCAGGAAGCCAAGAAACTTCTATTTCTGTCACCTTGATACTGATCAGTCAACATATCTTTGTTTCAAATGTGAAAATATGAAATGATATATTCACTGCCTTCAAATACACACATACACACACAAAGTAGCTACTGATGCAGATTCCCACTCCGCTTAGTGAGAACAGAAAACTGGGATTCTGACTATAAAAATTAATTTTGTGAGTTGAAATCATGTACTAGAAAAGGGTGGGGTGGGTGGGAGGAAGGAAGGGTTGTAGAACTTCACATAAGTAAGAGAGCATGAAGTCTTTACCTTAAAATAGTTTATAACCAGATTATTGTACCACAGCAGAAATTTGCCAAAATAGGCTTATACTGTGAAACAAATAAAGATCTGGGATAAAGATGATGTGAAAGTTTGATGAGGAGCCTACCTCTCACATATACTCAAGTGATGATCTAAAAACAGGCAACCAACAAGATAATGATCAAGAAAGTCAAAGAGAAATATCATTACATTCCTTCATCCAGGCTAGGCCAAAAGTTGAAAGAGATGTCTGTTCAAAGAGCCACCTTGAGTTTACATAAATAGGCTAGAAATGCATTTTAGTATGTGAATCAGGGAAGACTTGGGGAGGAGGTGATGGTAAATCCAGAAGAACAAAGAGAGAGAGAGAGAGACAGAGAGAGAGAGACAGCAGAGATAGAGACAGACAGAGAGACAGAGAGGTAGAGAGAGACACAGATAGTGACAGACAGAGGGAGGCAGTGACAGAGAGCGAAAGACAGTCAATTGATATGTAAGTTTTGAGACGGAGGGATAAAAGAACATGTAGTGTACCACCTTGGAAGGTTTGTACTTTACAGAATAAATCCCCTTAATAAAAGAATTTGCTCTGTAAAACTTGGACTCAGTCAAAAGGCTGCTCCCAAGGACCTAGAAGGCCACATGTGGCCTCAAGGCCAAAGGTTCCCCATCCCTGTATTAGAAGACTTGCTAGATTTGCTGAAATAGAAAACAGTCTAACTTTTGATTCCTCTGATACATTGAAATTATTATTAGAAGCTCTCTCTCTCTCTCTCTCTCTCTCTCTCTCTCTCTCTCTCTCTCTCTCGTTCCAACCAGGGTTAAGTGACTTGCCCAGGGTCACACAGCTAGTAAGTGTTCGAGGCTAGATTTGAACTCAGTTTCTCCTGACTCCAGGCTAGGTGCTCTATCTCTGTGCCACCTCACTGCCCCTTCCTCCTCATTCTCTTAAGCAACAATTTACAAGTTTGCTTTGAATTTAATATTTTCCTAACGACATAGCTATATTTCATTTCTAGAGAAAAATTTCATTGTATTTTGTTTGCTGAATCTATGTACAATACATTATTTCAAATATGTCTAAAAATTTGTATTTGGTAAACATTTTTTCCCATAAGATTATAAAACTGCTTATAATAATAGCTAACATTTATATACCACTTTAGTGTTTGCAAAGTGTGTTACACATTTTGTCTTGTTTTATACTCATAAAAATTCTGGGAGGCAAATGATATTAGTGTTTTCATTTTACATATGAGGAACATGAGGCAAGTTGAGGTTAAGTGACTTGCTCAGGGTCACACGGCTAGGCTGGATTCCAATTCAGGACTTTTGGATTCCATGTCCATTGTTCTCTCCACTTCACCACCTAGCTGCCAACATTTGTTGTCTTAGTGTTAAAACAAGGGGAATATTTGCTGATATTCAAAAATGTAATTTTTATATCAAGCAATGGGACAAAATACCTTAGAATTTTGACATCATCAATGGTCATTTGAAACTAAAATCAAACTACTACCCATCTTTTATTTAGTACGATAGCTTAAAAACTAACATGATTTGTGACTTAGAATATCATTGCTTGTGAAGGGGTGGCTTACAATACCTATGTTCACTCTGCCCCTAAGTCTTCCACACCCTGATTGTTCACATAACCCCTTGGGAGGTCCCTTTCTGTGATTGGCTGGTTCTTTTCAGAACCTCCATTTTCGAGGAAAGTTTTCAAGCTAACCATATCTCCATTCTTCTCAAGGCTCCACTCCTGACTCGGGACTTTCTCCAGAAGGCCTATCCCCAAACTTTTAAGTTTCCTTTTACATGTTGTCTTCCTCTATTAAAATGTAAAGTCCTCCAACCATAGTAATTTAGTGTTCGGCAAACCCAAACATCTTAGATTTGGGAACAAGACTCCCTGTTTGACAAAAATTGCTAGGAAAACTAGTTTTTCTAGGAATTGCTAGAAAGCGGTTTGGCATACTGAGATCAGATGAAAAATGGATACTTGATTTAGACATAAATGGTAAAATCTCAAGCAAATTAGGGGAGCATAGACTAGGGTGTATGACCAAACAAGAAATAGCATTAGTAGGTGTAAAATGGATAATTTTGACTATATCAAATTAAAAAAAAAGTGTTTCCTCCACAAACTAAACCAATGCAGCCAAGATTAAAAGGGAAGCAGGAAACTAGGATTTTTTATAACAAGGTTCTATGATAAAAGCCTCATTTCTCAAATATATAGAGAATTAAATCAAATTTAAAAGAAAACAGTTTGTTCCCCAATCGATAAATGGTCACAGGATATGAAAAGATGAAGAAATCAATACTATCTATAGTCATAGGAACAAGTTCTCTAAATAACTATTAATTAAAGAAATGCAAATTAAGACAACTCTGAAGTACCACCCCACAGATATCATATTCACTAATATGCCAGAAAAGGAAAATCATTAATGTTGGAAAAGATGTGGGAAGACTGAGACACTAATATACTGTTGGTGGAATTGTGAACTGATCCAGCCTTTCTGGAGAGCAATTTGTAATTATGCCAAAGGACTATAAAACTCTGTGTACCTTTCGACCCAGCAATACCAGTACTAGGTCTGTATCCCAAAGAGATCAAAGAAAAAGGAAGTGGATCCTTATGTACACAAATATTTATAGTAACTCTTTTTGTGGTAGCAAAGACTTTGAATTTGAGGCAAAGCCCAACAATTGGTATATGACTGTGATGGAATACTATTATACTATAAGAAACAATGACCAGTGTGCTCTCAGAAAAACCTGGGAAGACTTACATGAACTGATACAGAGTGAAATGAGCAAAGCAGGAGAACATTTTACACAGTAACATCAATATTGTACGATTATCATCTATGAATGATTTAGCTTTTCTCAGTAATACAATGATCTAAGATAATTCCCAGTGACTTATGATGAAAAATGTTATCTACCTTCAGAGAAAGAATTGATGGAGTTTGAATGCAGATCAAAGCATAGTTTTATGCATTTTCTTTATTTTTCGTGCGTGTGTGTGTGTGTGTGTGTGTGTGTGTATGTGTGTGGTCTTGAGTTTTCTTTTGCAACATAGCTAACATGGAAACATATTTTGCATGATTACACATATATAATCTGTATAAAATTGTTTGTCTCCTGAAGGAGCGGGAGGGAAGGGATGGAGAGAATTTAAAAATTAAAATTAAATGTTAAAAAATGCAAAATCCTTGAGTACCATGATTGTCCTTCTTTCTGCTTGTATTTGTGTTTTCAATGCTTAGCACTGTTCCTGGAACTTAGGAAGTTCCTAAAAAATGCTTGTCAGTTTGACTTAGTTTGACATATTTATTTAAATAGGTTATTTGTCCTCTTGAAATAAACCCTACTTCAACGGCCTACTTAAAACACTGTGTTTCAATCATGATCATATCTATTCTGTTGTGTTGAGTTGGATTACTCTCTGAGAAGTATTCTAACAACACCCATAGAATCCTAATGAAATACAGGAACTACAAAAACATTAACACTTTATCACCATAAAAAGAAGAAAATTGTTATGCTTTTACATGATAAATATTGTTATGTTATGCTTACATGATAAAGAAGTAAAAAAAAAGAAAAAATAACACATTTTCATTATAATAACACATTAAAAATAACACATTATCAACACTTCGAGCTATTGAAGGGCAGGGACTGTCTTTTGCCTCTTTTTGTATACCTAATTCTTAGCATAATGTATATATGTGTGTGTGTGTGTGTGTTTGTGTGTGTGTAGTAGGTGCTTAATAAATGCTTATTGACTGACTTACAGAAGTACTTCTTGTAGATACAGAAAAAAGAAAAATACTTTCCTTAAATGAAAAATATTAAAGGCTGATTATAAATATATGCTACCATATTTGTTGAATGTAAACAAAAGTTGTTAACTTAAAAGAGAGCCTAGAAAATGGCTGACTTCCAAGAGAGGAAGCCAATGGTACTCCATGGGATACATTTGCATTAACATAGCCAACAATGTATCTCTAAAAATAGTGTCAATGAATAGCTTAGTCATGTGCCTTTTTTTGTGGGAGAGTTTATGATGGCATTTCATGACCAGCTCATCATGACTGTTTACAAAAGATTATCCTTAAACAGCCTGGAATTAATGGCTAATACAGGCTAGTCTACAGAATGATTGACATTAGGCAACGTATCAATGCAGGTTGTGAAAAAGAAAAATAGCACCTACCTAACACCTAGCAAGACATGTACTGATGGTTAATATTCACATCAGAAGCTTACTATCTTTCATGCATTTTTCAGACAACAAATCTTAATAATATAAATAATGGTCTAAAAATATTCTGGAGAACCCGACTGATGAACTGTATTGGAATGGGGGTGTTATAAATCAATCTTGCATCTGTATTCAACCCGATAAAACACTGTTCTGTAAAACCTTAAGAAACATTTTTGATTGTTGTCACCATACCAAATAATTATGATCTCTAAGTTTCTTGTAACAAAAAGGTTCATATTATAGCAATTGTTCCTATTATTATGTTGATGCCATGTTTTAAATAGAGACATCCCTCAAGTGGACATTTAATACTATAGCATTCTCGATATACTAGTCCCTATTTTTACATATTTTCAACATGTACACAAGGCATCAGTGTAGAAATAAGTCAAAGGCTCATTGTTTAACAAACATCAAAGATGTTATAAACGTCAGGAAGCTTAGGGGGAGCTTGGTCATTATTTATTGAATTGACAATAAGTTGTTCTTTGCACCCCTGGTATTTATTGGCAGACTCATTTCAGTACACAGTCGGTATATTGTTTTCTTGAAAGCGTTTATTGCTTTTTTTCCCCATGATATGAGTTGTAAGTGATTTGTATAAAGCACATAAATACCTAATGGGGTTATATTTGGATGGGTCACTGATGTTCTCATATTTTGTTAGGAGAAATGTTATGCCTTGTATTAAGAAAGGTGAGAGCAGGCTTGCATTTGAGAGGAAGTTGTTGACATGTCTTGGTAGTAAGTCATGCCCACTGCAAAAAATTTTGAGCCAAATAATAATGGTTTCCATCCATCCCCACCACTTTCCAGTTTTGTACAGAGCCCAGAGTTTCAGTCCACTCTCTTGATGAAACTCTTCTATCTTTAGTCATATCGAGAGTGTACACACTTTCTTTTTGTTGTTTAATCTAACTTGTATTTTTATTGTGTTGGCCTGGCCTTCTTGTAACCATACTGATAACTAGTAATGTTCCCCATCCTCCTTCTTCTCCTCCACCTCCTTTCTCCTCCTCCTCCTCCTTTTTTCTTCTCCTCTTCTTTCTCTCTCTCTCTCTCTCTCTCTCTCTCTCTCTCTCTCTCTCTCCTCAAGACTTTGTCATAGATTTTTAACATTCCATTGTTTTTATTTTATTCATTTTTGCTATATTTACTTCTATCATTTTAACCTTTAAATCTTTGCCTGCAGTTCCTAATTGAAGAAATATAGATGTTTTGATGTGCTTTTGTTTTCCAGATTCCTTTCTTTATATTCCTTTTTTGTTGCTTTTAATTGGGCAACATCGAATTGAACTATAATTTTCCAATGTCTTATTTTATACAATGGCCCTGGGCAGTTCAGGAATATGTTGTTGTGTGACCAAGAACTGAGGGTAATATTTACAAAAAGCAGTATGAAGCCCTTCCCTATGTCTGGAGAGATGTTTCTGATTTTTCTGTGATACGGTAATGGTGCACAATGGTCCTCAATCCATTTCATGCATACTATTGAGCTGCTTTTGGATCCAGTGACATTGGCAATAAAATATTTCTAACACGTGAGGGATAGATGTTCCTAATTTGTTCCAAAATAACTTACACTTGTATGATACCGGAATACAGATTAGGAGGGCAACTCACTCCTCTGTCTTCTGTGTCAAGATTCTGAACGGAAGAGTTTCCATTGGTGCCAGCTACATCCCCAGGTTGCTGCATCTGTTTCTTTGATGAATAGGTTCCATTGCATTACACTGGGCAAGATTCTAATCCAATTAATGGTTGTTGTTAGTTTTATTATTTTTTAACCATAAGCATTAATCTATTACTTGATACAGTTTCCAAAATAAAGCTTCTATAATTAGTTGTTTTTTTTTGGGGGGGGTGGGGTTGCCCTCCATCTGGTATTCTGTATCTATTATATTGTTTTTAATGTTGTTCAGTCATTTTCAGTTGTGTCCTACTCCTTGTTATCCTATTTGGGATTTTCTTGGCAGAGATCCTGGAGCGGTTTGCTATTTCTTCTCCAGCTCATTTTATGGATAGGAAACTGAGGCAAACAGGGTTAAGTGACTTGCCAAGGGTCATGCAACTAGTAAATGTCTGAGGCCAGTTTTGAATTCACAGAGATGAGTCTTCTTGACTCCCGGACTGGCACTTTATCTGCTGTGCCCCAAAGCAGCTTGCAATTATTATCTCCATTTTACAGCTGAAGAAACTAGGCCAAACATCAATTAAGTAATCTGCCCAGATTACTTACACATTACTTACACATCTAGTAGGTTTGTGAGTCCAGCACTCTATCCACTGTGCCACCTAGCTGCTTCATCTGTTATACAAGTGTTCAAATATTCTAATATATTTTGTGTTCTCATAGATAGAAGTATTCTCTTCAATTATTCAGATTATATCCCATCCGTGTCTACTCAACCTGCATAATTCTTGTTTATATCCTCACACAAGATCCTCACAGGGTTAACTCAATACTCTGGAGGCCTCCTTTCCTTTTTTCTTGACACTGAATTACCCCAGTATTACTTCATTTCTTTGAAATTTGGAGGAAACTCTCAACTTGTGATCTCATCTATTTAGGGAGCTCCTGGTACGGAAACTAACCACACAATACTCATGAAGTTTTCTGGGGTTTTGAGAGAATAAGAGACTTTCCATGGTTTTCAGATAGTTTATATCTGAGAATTTGAACTCAAGTCTTCTTGACTCAAAGATTGGACCTCTAGTTATTATATCGCTCTGCTGGTTTTAATACATAATTCACTCATATTTGATTTACTTCATTTTCTTAATGATAGAAAATGAAGTAAAACCTTATACCTTAAATTCTCTAATAGCCCAGTTAAGTTTGATGTGAACAACATTGTTTTTAGAAAGGCAGCATAGGTTTCCAAGGGAAAACTAGTTTAATTTAGTTTTGCTTTTCCTATGTTCTTTACATACATTAAAAAGCCTTTCTGGTGAAGGAAAACAAACTTTGGAAATCGATCCCACTTTTCTTCAAAAAAAATGGTGATATGTTGAGTTCATTTGGGGCACCAGCGCTGTATAATTTTCCTTAATTATTTTTAATGGCTCTCTTAAAGTCTCTAATTGTATTTTTTAATAAGCAAATCCAGCTATTTTACATTTTGTTCATTTAATGTGACAAGGCTAGTGAGGGGTCATTATTCTGGAGCCATTCATGGAATCCATTTAAAAGTCTGTCATCATTTTTATAGAAACCCCTACTTTCAGTCATAAAACTTGGCTGTGGGTTAGAAGTTGCATAAAGTTTCAGACAGGGAAGACATTTTAGTGGTTTTACATTAAAAAAAAAAAAAACTCCCGAACTAAACCTGCCAATTTTTGACTCATGATACCTCTTTACATTTCTAATATGTGAAAACACATTGTTTTTTGAAACTTGAAGTTATGATAACTTATATGCCACATTTCTTTTTTACAGTCTCAGACTATGCCTATGAAGACTAATTTGAAATTTTTGATCTGAAATTATGTTTTTTCTAAAATACTTCCATGATATTTACACCATGCCTGCAAACAAGAAAGTTTTAGGTATAATGTATATACTTAAGTATATATGTAAGTATGTAGCACAAATCTACCTTGAAGTTTTATTCCCTAATCAAAAATATTAAATAGATTTTCACTTGGAATCAGTCTTGTGGGAGTTGGCATGGCATGAACCCCGCAACTGGATAGTCTCACCATAAGATTTTAAACCTGTAGAATTGAGAGGTCAATCCTAAGAGTGTTCTCATATATGTTCTACTTCTCCGAAGAGTTAGTTATACCCCCTCATTCAAGTCAATAATCACTTATTCAGTACCAGCCAATAATCATTTATTAAGCATCAGCACAAGACACTGTACAAAGGACTGAGGATCCAACAACCACAACAAATCCCTGTCCTCAAGGAGCCTATTTTCTTTTTAGATATAAATCAATATAATAAAAAAATACAAATGTTCACATTTTTGGGGGGTTATGGGAGAAAATAGTAAGTTTGAGAACCAAGAAAGACCTCTTATTGAAGGTAGCACTGGAGCTAAGTAACTAGGTCCACAAAAGTCTCTTTAAGACCTATGAGAGGTGGTGTTTTCTTTCGTCTTTTTCCCAAGTGTATTGGGGGCAGAGGAATTTTTCAGGGTGGACTCAGCTGCTTAGCTCTAATGTCTCTTCCACATGTCTTTCTTTATTCGTGTACTTATTATTTTCCCCACACTTGCCTCTGGGAAAAAAAAGTGAATTATCTGTTTTTTTTTTTATAGACTCATCTCCGAAAGGAATGTAAGCTCCATCAGGGCAAGTGTGTGTGTGTGCGTGTGTGTGTGTGTGTGTGATTGTATCTCTAGTCCTTTGTGTAGTCACTTGTACATGATTGTTGCTTCATGAGTAATTATTGACCTAAATCAAGTGAGAGTGTATAGGCCGGTGCTTGAAAGACATGGAACACATATGTGTGCACACTGGGGTTGGGCCTCTAATTTCAGCAGGTTTAAAAACATAGTGATGAGATTATCCAGCTGTGGGGCTTATGCTGTCTCAGCTCCCACAGTACTCATTCTAAGTAAAAGTCTAGTTAATATTTTTGATTAAGCAATTAAAGTAGAAGGCAGATCTGTGCTCCTTTCACTGGAGCACCATAGTCTTTTTCCAATAGGGAAGCAAACTTGGTAGAAAGGACAAATTGATTATCAGAGTGCTAGGAATAAGATGAGGATTGAGAGCAAGGAAGCACAGTAATTGGCCTGTCTGAGTCAATTAGGCGCACTTGTTAATTGGTCTGATCACTTTCTCAATAGATGACCTGGCCATTCACTCATAATAACAATAAAAATGGACATTTCTTTAGAAATGTTTGACTCTTAAGACAAATGTGTGAAGTAGGTTGTCCCCCACTTCAAATGCAAAAATTAAGGCAGAGAGAAGTTAAAGACTTGACTAGAATTGTTCAGATACTAATTGGCTAAAATAGAATTTGGACCCAAATTGTTCCACTCCAAAACCCGACCTTTATCCACCACAGTACTCTGTTGAATTTACAAAGACCAAGTTTCAGCTACCCATTGATGAAACAATATGGTGAAAAAGGATATAATATCTGAAGACTGAAAATCCCCATTTGAATCCCAGCTCTTACAAATAGCATGATTATGATGATTTAATTTGATCTGTTTGAGTCTCACTTTTTCCTTATCTTATAGTAATGCTTGATCAATAATACTTAGATTATATCTCTTAGGGATGCTCTGGGGAAATACTTGGTAGGTATTAAAACACTCTGTAAATGAGAACTAGTCAAATGCCATTTCCTATTTCTTGCCACTGCCATTTTACAAATGTGCTCATTTGATGCTGCCTAAATATGTGTATCTTCTCAGCAACTTTGATTCATACAGTTGATGCTTTCCAAAAGGTATGACACCAGACCTGCTCCAACAGCCAACTGCCACCTCCTTCCAGGTAGTGAAGGAGTGTGGGGTCTTGTTGACAGAGTAAGTGAAGTACCTTAAGACAGACACCACATTGCTATTCATTGGGCTTCAGGATAATTCAATGTGGTGGATCCCTGTCTTTGGGCAGACTTAACAATCTGCTTCCTGCTGAAGTGTTTGGACTGGTGCTCAAACATTTTCATCTGTGACTTGGATAAAAGCCCAGATAGCATGCTCATCTGCTTTCAAGGCAACACAAAGCTAGGAGAGAGAGCCAAAGCAGGATGATGAAGCTAAGCTATGCAGGCATGCCTTGTTTCTTTCCACTTTGCTATTGCATTTTGCAGATATTGCCATTTTTACAAATTGAAAGTTTGTGGCAACTTGTTTGCATCAAACAAATCTATTGGTGCCATTTTCCAACAACATGGATTTACATAGTGTCTCTGTCACGTTGTGGTCATTCTCACAATATTTCAAACTTTTTCATTACTATTTTATCTGTTATGGTGATCTGTAATCAATGATCTTTTCTGTTACCATTGTAAAAGTTTTGGGGTGCCATGAACCACCCTCATAAGACAGCAGCAAATCTCATTGCTGTCTTATGTTGAGAAATTGCCACAGCCACCCCAACCTTTAGCAACCACCCTCCTAATCAGTCAGCCGCTGTCAACATCGAGGATATACCCTCATCAGCCAAAAGATTATGACTCACTAAGGGTTCAGATGATGGTTAGTAATTTTTAGCAATAAAGTATTTTAATTAAGTATGAACATTTTTTTAAACATAATACCATTGCCCACTTAATAGACTACAGCCTGGTATCAACATAAGTTTTATAAGCACTAGGAAACCAAAAAATTTGTGTGACTTACTTTATTGCAATATTTGCTTTATTGCAGTGGTCTGGAACCAAACCTGTGATATCTTTGAGCTAAGCCTATATAGGATATTAACAGGTTAGAGCACTGGACTGAATCTAACGAGATGAAACTGGGGGCAAAAATAGCTAGCATTTATATAGCACTTTAAGTTTTGCCAAGCATTGTATATGTATTATCTTATTTAATCCTCACAACAACCTTAAGAGGTAGGTACAGTTAATTATCCTCATTTTATAGATAAGGAAACTGAGGCAGAGAGAGAGAGTAAGTGAATTTCCTAGGGTCACAGAGCTAGTGCATCTCTGAAGGTAGATTTAAATGAAGTCTTTCCTTCCTCAGGTCCAGTGATCTTACCCACTGAGTCACTATCTTCACTTGGGTCCAAAAAAAGTCTACTCAAATATATGATGGAGTAGGAGTTGGGAAGCAAGGGAAGAAGATGCATAGACAACAGATGGTTTGAAAAGGATCTCAGGGCTTTGGTCAACTAAAGGCCCACTACTGAATCATTGGTGCGTTGTGGCAGTCGAAACAACAACAACAAAATGCTAACGGGATCTTGAGTTTTATTAGGAGAGACGTGGCTTGCAGGAATAGAGAAGCCATATCGCCATTGTACCTTCAACACTGGCATCCCATAATCCCATTCTGCCGCCAGTGCTGGGGTACTGTGTTCAGTTCTTGCCACCACAGATTAAGGAGGATATTGATAAGCTGGAAAATGTCCAGATGTGGGCAACCAGGATGGTCAAAGACCTTTAGTTCAAGTATCAGTTGAAGAAAGTGTACATGGTTGACCTGAGGAAGAAAAGAATCAGGGGAATATTATGTCTATATTCAAGGAATTTAAAGGCCCATGGGATGGATAAGGGCTTAGACTTGTTCTCTTTGGATCAAAAACAATGAGTGGAAGTTGTAAAGGGGCTTGAGGTTAGGAAAAAGCTTGAGGTTTTCAAAGATGCCAGTGCGCTCAGTGGCCCCTTATCATTAAGGGTAAAGGCCCACACCATTAGCAAGATTTGCTCCCTGCTCAATGGAATGTGGCAAATGAGGAAAGAAGAAGTAGGTTAGCATGGTTAGACTATAGAGGACATGAGATACTGTAATGACTTAGTAGTCTGCAAAGACTACTATAAAGCCACTATAAGTGGCTGAAGCAGCTTCCTGAGCCAGGAATTGACTTCAAAGAGAAAGAAATTCTGTTCAAATAGTGGAGGGAGGGGGTGGAGAGTCAGAGACAAAGTGACAGAGAGACACACAGAGGGGCACAAAGAGGCACAGAGAGAAAGAGAAAGGCAGACACAGAGAAAAAGCAACAGAGAAAGAGAGAGAGAGAGAGAGAGTGTGTGTGTGTGTGCAGGCAGGAGCTAGGGAGCTCCCAGGGAGAGTACCCATCTAAGAATTAGCTAATCATCTCTAACTGATCTCTTAAGTCCAGTTATTAACTCCAGGCAGGAAGAGAGAACTTTTACTTATACCATTATCTAGGAATTAAGAACCATCAATAGTATTTGGTTCTGATTCAGGATCATAGATTTACAACAGGAAAAGACTTTGGAAGCCTTTGAGCCCAATTGTCTCATTTTATAGATGAAGAAACTGAAGGTGGGAAAGGTTAAGTGACTTGTCCAGGGTCACATTGCTGGTAAGGACCTGAGGTAGGATTCAAACTCAGGTTTACCCTAATCCTGATTCCAGTGCTGGGATTAGCCTGAGGGAACTGATTTGAAATCCCTTGTTTATATAGCTATCATCTATGTGTTTATATGGTTTACTGAATGATGGAACTGTGAATTCAACAGCAAAACACTCTTTAAAAAAACAATAATGGATTTAATAACTGGACTTAATATCATGGTTTGGGAATGCCAATATAATAAAAATAGCAGCATTAACTAAATTAATTTCCATATTCAGTGTCATACTCGACTTCGAAATGGTTACTTTATCTAACTAGATGAAAAAGCAACAAAATTCATTTGGAGGATAAATTTCAAAGGAAATAAAAAAAAATGTAAGGGAGGGGTTCTCTACCAGGGCTCAAATTCTATTACATAACAAATTTTACTACATAACACTTTATTTGTTGTTTTCCATACACATAATTCAAACTGCCATCTCCCTACCTTTGTACACTATGCATTATGCCTGGAATGCCCTAATTTCTTACCTCTGCCCCATCTCTCTTCAAGTCACACTCAAAATTCAACCTCTAACACAAGACCTTTTCTGACTCATCTTTCCTGAATCCCCCTAAACCCATTCCTTATTAATATCTTCTGCTGCTCTAGCCAAAAATGTCCTTATATATACTTTGAATATATATGGACATATCTGCATATATGATATACAATATATTATTATATGATATATTGCTTATTATATAATTATATATAATATAATATTTACTTATCTGTGGACATGATGTCTCCCCTGATCAGAAGAATATCAGTACATTGCATATGAAATCATCTTTTTTATTCTACTATGTTATGGAAATGTTTGTTATTCCATAAATTAAAAATAAAATAAATATTTAAAATAAGAGCTGTATTGTTTTTGTCTTCGCATCACTGTCTCCTAACGTATCATAGCACAGACTCTGAATAAATGATTATTTGATTGAATTGCAATAACTTTCTGATTATCCCGATAAGACAATTATCCTGTCTGCCTCCACACAGGGGTTGGCCCAGACTAGAGAAACCTTACATCTAAAAGGATCCCACATTTTCTACAAAATTTCCCCATTTTTCTGTTCATACAAAATGCTTAATAATAACAAAAACATAGAAATCAACAGGAATTTGCAGTCTTCATTTTAGCAATTGAAAACCAGCCAGACACTAAAAACAAGAAAACATCTTGCTATTCTCTTTAAATGCCTTTATTGTTTTTGCTTTAAATACCCTTCTAAACACAGCTGTCAGAGCTATAAATATCGCCCACAACTCCATGAGACAGTGGTCATGCCAGGTCCCAGCTGGAAGTCCCACCTAACCTCACCATTTCTTATGAGGTGGTACATTTTTATAGGGCCCATAACAATTTCTCGGACCCCATTAGTTCAAAATGCCTGCATACAGTAAGTTAATCCTGGATGTTTAATTGACCAATAAATGATTCTATATTCAGGGAAAATTTCAGAAAAGCCACACATGAAAACACAGTGTGGTATGATGAGGAATGGGAATTTGGAGGATGGAGGGAGGGACATTGAGATGAGAATTTTTGTTGATGCATTATTGTTGTTTCTGCTTTGTTCTTGAAGAGGACCATGACATCAGGGAGGTGATGACATGACATGCAGTGAACTGGATTTAAGTAAGGCAAGGCTGTGCAAAGTTACCAGCCTCACTCTGTCCTCAGGAACCATCTGGGTCCAGTGGCAAGATATAAATCAGGACAACTGGAGATGGCCCTGATGGAGTGGGAAACCTTGGCCTTTTTAAGCTAAGGTCTTTCCCAGGTCTCAGTTTGTCAGAGGCAATGCCTATTCAGTGATTAATGCTACGTAAGAAATGCAGCAAAGAATGGTCCCTTTTATCTAGTATGTATATATGTGTATGTACATATATATGCATATATTATGTATATACATATATATGTATATATACACACACACATATATACATATATACATACACACACACACACACACACACACAAAAGCCCAAAGACAAAATGAAGCTTGGGCTGGGAGCTGCTGTTGGCTAATCAATGAGAGCCAGAGTGATTTGGGTTTAGGACATGGTCCATAAAAAGAAATCTAACCAGTAAACCCCAAGATAGCTTGTGAGGTTTCAGTGATTCAGAATTTATATTCCTTTGAGCAAAACACCTGCAGGTGAGGATGTGATTCCAAGTTTATCCTTGTTAGGAAAAAAAGTAATATTATATTGTGTGCCTTTAGAGAAAGAGAAATATTTTCAGATTAGGACCATAAAATCTTCACGTTAGAAGGCACTTTAGGGTTTATCTAACTCTAACCCAATCTCCTCCTCTTTGGAAACCCTGGGGTGTTACATAAAGTCCTAAGCCAGAAGGAACATTTCATGGGAAGATAAGATCCAATAAATGCACTTCCATGGCACAGTCACTCACTAAGTGCCTATGATGTGCCAGGCATTCATGGCATGAGGAATGCAAAAATGAAAACAAAAGCAGGGGAATAACAAACAAATAAACACTAATAATAGTTAACCTTTACACAATGTTGCTTATTGTGTTTTAAACACTGTGCTAAGTGTTTTACAATTATAAACTCATTTCATCCTCACAATACCCGCTTACACATAAGGAAACTGAGGCAAACAGGGGATAAGTGCCATGTTCAGAGTTATACAACTAGTAAGTGTCTGAGGCCATATTCGAACTAAGGTCTTCCCAACCAAGTTGGGCACTCTATCCACTTCACCATCTAGCAGCCCAAGAAAAACATCGTCCCTCCCTTCAATAATCTTACAGTCTAGTGATAGGATGAAACATGTATACAGGAGAAAGACAGGAGTAATAACTGGGGAGATCAGGAGAGGCTTCCTGTAGAAGGAGGCACCTGAGTTGAATCTTGAAGGAAACTAAGGTTTCTAAGAAGCTGAGGTGAGGGAGGAGTGCATTCCAGGTATAGAATGCAGCTCCCCAAGAGTGCTATGAGATGCTAATACAGTGACCTCTGCAAAGAGAGATTCTAGCTATGGTTTCTCATCTAATTTTGGTCCCTGAGATGCCATCCCCGTAGAGTCATACCTAGGGCCAGGGTTTTGCTGCAAAGTAGCAATACTTAGAGAGAAGTCTAAAACATAATAACTTGTTTGTGAAAGATTGTACAAGTGAAAACTTGGTTGCCTTTCTATTTTGACAACACTTTCGTTTCTTCAGTAGCATACAAATAATAACTGGTCTTAGAGCCTGGTCAGAAAGAATAGTTCAATCAATCAATTAACATTTAGTAGGCGGCTATGTGCCAGGCACTGCTTTAAGTGCTGAGGATACAAAGCGACCACTTAAATGTTTCATTTCCCTCAGGACCCCATACAAAGTAAGCTTCCCCCGAAAGAGAGAGGGGAGACCCCTCAACTCCACTGTGTTTGTCTCTAATACTTGTATCATTTTTCACATGCTGAGGTACAGGGGTGATTAGAGTAGTACTTCTTGCTCCAGGCAACATAATTGCAAGCACCTGATAAATGTTCTTTGAATCCATTTGATTTCCAGCCAGGTGTGCTCCTTTGTTCTCCTCACCCATATGGAACACCAGACTAGGAACTTTGTATCAAAATAGGGAACTTTCTTGCTTTAATGAAGAGACTCAGACCTATCTTCCCCAGTACTACCCCCTGCCTGGTTCTCATTCAGCCCTCAGGTCAGATTTGCCTGATTGTCTTTCAGTTCACCTGACCGGTATCTATCCAAACCCTCCTCTGGTGGCCTACCTTACTGGAGTACATGAACAAGCCATGCACAGCAATGGGAGGTATAAATAGACTGTGACCAGCCCAGAGGCAGCTGAGTGTACAACGGATAGAGTGCTGGGCTTGGAGTTAGGAAGAGTTGAGTTCAAATGCAGCCTCAGATTGTGTGATCATGAGGGAGTCATTTGTCCTTTGTCTGCCTCAGTTTCCTCATCTGTAAAATGGGAATAATTATAGCATTTACCTCCCAGAGTTGTTGTTAGACTCAAATGAGACAATATTTTAAAGTGTTTTGCAAATCTTAAAGCACTATAAAATGCTATTATTATTGTTAGTATTATTATTATTATTATTTACAGCACTGTTGACAGATTCTCAATTTCAGTGATCTTTAAAGTTTCATTTGAGTAGGTCACTTTGGGTATGGAAATTCCCCCCACAAATTAAGATCAGTAAATTACAGACATAAGAAATTACTGAAGCCAAAGAAAGGCAACTCCCTCACGGTCACACAGCTAATATAATTTGGGGACAAGATTTGAATGTAGATCTTCCTTACTCCAAGGCCAGTCCTCTGTCCACTTACATTATACTGTCTCTGTTGTTTGAATAGTTTGTTCGTATTGAAGGTCTATCAGGGTATAAGATCTATGCATTTTTTTCCTTCTTTTTTGTTTGTTTTATTTTTTTTTGTTTTGTTCCATAATATGGAATAATAATTAATTAGTGAAGAAATGTTTAAGTACTTGCTAAAAGTTAAGCACAACTACAAAATCTGGCACTGCAAATATAAAGACAAGGTAGTCTTTGCCCTTAAAAGGCTTATATTAGTTTGGAAATTGGGGGCCATCTTCTCATTGTGCAATGATGTGGCATAATGAGTGGACTGCTGAACCCCGAGTCAAGAAACCTTGAATTCCAATCATTCATTAAATGTTTATTAGCTGTGTGACCCTCGTCAAGTGACTTCATTTCACTTAGCCTCAGTTTCTTCAGATATAAAGTGGTGATAATAATAGAACCTACTTCATATGCTTGTTGTGAAGATCAAATAATAGACATAGATATAGATATTGATATTTTTTCAAACCCCAAGTTTAAGCATTATTATATATATTAGCTATTATTATGTGTATTAATATACTACTACTACTGCTATTACTACTACTATGAATGATAATAATAGTAGAAGAGAGACAGTGTGATATAGTGGAGACACAATTTCTCAATGACAAGGTAACCTACATTTGTAGAAGGCATTTCTCCACCTGGGAGTTCTCTACACTAATGAAAATCACAAATCTAGTCTGTATCCTTATTATTGTCATTATCATACTAATGCTACCAGTAACTACTACATATAAACATAATATATCATTATGAGTATTATAATATTTATTATTCTTATTACATAGAGGATGGAGTCAAATCTCATCTCTACTATGTACTGCTACAACCTTGGGAAAGTCACTTAATATGTCTAGGCCTCAGTTTCCTCACATCTAAAAGGAGGGGGTTGATTAGATGACTTCCAATGACACTCCCAACTCTAAATTTATAAGACTTTGAGCTCATTCACATCTCTCACATAACAGCCAAAATTTGATATTATTTGCCTTCTAATGCTTTCTGTGGCTCTATTCCTACCAAATGCCTTTGTGTGTCTCTCAGGAATCATATTGGACATGAATGGAAACTTATTAATATGCCCATAAGATTTATAATGAAATTCTAGAGTGTACTAAAAAATACATATAATCTGAAAAAATAACCTTGGCCGTGCTTTAGGCTTATGGAGACAATTGGAGCAATTAATCAATAAACAAGTATTATGTATTTGCTATGGTCAAGGCTGCTGTTGTTATTGTCTTTCATTTTCAAAGAAGACCAATGACATCATGGAGTATGTCTTGACTTGCACATGGATTGGATTTAAGTGAAGCAGAGTTGCACAAAGCTGTCAGCCTCACTCTCTCTTCAATAGCCAGTCAAGTCCAATGGCAAGTCAAAAATCAGGACAACTGGCGATGGCCTGGCATGCAGTAGTCAAGGTCCTAGGGATTTGAAGATAAAAACAAAATAGTCCCTGCTTTTGAGAACTTAAATATTATATGGAGGAGACAGCTTGTATACATATATGTATATAAAAAATAAATATTTAAAAAATAATTAAATGATAATGTTAAAGGGGACCTGGAAGGTCTGACATAAAAGTTAGCATTAGTGCTGAGCTTTGGAGGAAACTAGGGACCCGAAGGATCGTCAATGAGGAGGGAGGGTTCTGGAGACAGCAGATGTACTGTCACATGTGAAGAACAGGAAAAAGAGCATTTTATTTAGACTACAGAGTAGGTGAAGGGGAGTAATGGGTAATTAAACAAAGATAGATTGAAGTCAGATTGTGAGGGCTTTTAAATAAAGACTTCATGTTTTATCATACAGGGAATAATGAAGCACTGGAGATTATTTAGTTGGTAAATAACATGATGATACATGTGTAAAACAAGAGAGGTAGCTTAAGACTGCAGAAGGGCAAGCTTTGTCCCGATTTCCAAAAAAAGAAAGAGAAAAAGGAAGGAAGGAAGGAAGGAAGGAAGGAAGGAAGGAAGGAAGGAAGGAA
>NW_020950239.1:1839090-1854316 GCF_900497805.2 Vombatus ursinus | reverse complement strand
AAGGAAGGAAGGAAGGAAGGAAGGAAGGAAGGAAGGAAGGAAGGAAGAAAGGAAGAGAAAGAAAGAAAACAGAGTCTGCTAGCTGGAGGCCAGGAACTTTAATTTCTGGGAAAATTCTAAAGTGAATCAATAAAGAAACGATTGGTAACCATCTAGAAAGGGAAGCAGAAATTACAAGGAGACAATAAGGCATCATTGAAATTATGCCATGCTAGATGATCTTTCTCTTCTTTCTTTTTTTTTGACAATTTCTAAACTAGTAGATGAGAAGATTTCACTGGATATAGTTTACTGAGATTTCAGTGGAGCTTTTAAACAAGAATCTCATGGTATTCTTTGGAAGAAGATGGGCTAATATAGTGCCTTACCTCTTGACTATCTTCCCACTATCCTGTCTATAGTTTGTTTGTAAATATTTCTTTGCACATTGTCTTCTCCATTAGATTGTGAGCTCCTTGAGAACAATGACTGTCTTTTACCTTTCTTTGCATCCCCAGCACTTAGCTCGGTGCCTGGTGCATAGTAGGGACATATATTTGATTAATTAGCTAGATGATAATACAATTCCATCTAGACTTGGCTACTTATCCAAAAATAGTTGTGAATGGTTCTATGTCATTGAGGCAGGAAGTCTTCAGTGGGGTGCCCCAGGAATCTATGCTTGACCCTTAACATTTTTTTTAATAAATGACTTGGATAAAGGGATAGATGGCTTATAAAAATTTACAGCATCAATTTCTGAGAATAAAAGTTTATCAAATTTCCAGATGTCACAAAGCTGAGAGCAATAGCTAACGCATTAGATGAGAAAGTCAGGATCCAAAGAGATTTTAGAGTCATAGCTCTAGGGCTGGCCAGTATATCAGAGGCCATTTTGCTCAATCCCTTCATTTCCTAGCTAGATGGTGAAGTGGATAGAGTGCCAGGCCTTGTCTTCCTGAGTTTAAATTTAACCTAAGACACTTACTAGCTGTGTGACCCTGGGTAAGTCACTTAATCCTATTTGCCTCAGTTTCCTCATCTGTAAAATGAGCTGGTAAAAGAAATGGCAAACCACTCCAATATCTTTGCCAAGGAAACCCCAAAAGGGGTCACAAAGAGTTAGGCATGACTGAATGATTGGGCAAGCATTATTGGATGGTTTATCTAAAAAAGGGTCTGGGAATTTTAGTGGATTATAAACTCAGTGAATGTAAAAAGTATAACAGCCAAAAAAAAATAGTAGAAACTCGGGCTGCATTAAGAGAGGTTTTAAGACTTAAAAAACTGATAGTCCCGTTGTACTTTGCCTTTGATAGCTCTCATTTACTGTATTCTGTTCAGTTCTGAATACCACAGATTAAGAATGACGTTGGAAAACCAGAAGAAGGCAAGCAGAAGTATTGAAAAACATAAGTTCATGAAATATGAGCATCAGATGAAGGAACTGGATACGTTTATCCTGGACAAAATAAGACCAAGAGGGAACTCAATAGTTGCATTTAATTAGATGAAGGAGTATCATGGTGGAGAAGGATTAGACTTTTTCTGTTTTGCCCAGAAGACAAAAGTAGAAACAATGGGTGGAGGTTGCAAAGAGGATAATTTGGGCTGGATTGCAGAAATAAACAACAAAATAGGCAACCAAATGAGCAAACAAACAACAACAAAAAAAAACTCTTTTCTTAATACTTAGAGTTATCCAAAAATGCAATGTGTTTTCTCAAGAGGATGTGCTTTCTCCTACCTTGAAAGTCTTCAAACAGAGGTTGGCCGACCACTTGCTGTGTATGTTATAGTGGGGATTCCATATGTGTACCAGCTGGACTACAAGGCCCTTACGGGTCCTTCCAACTTTCATATTCTGTGATTCTGTATTTGGGGAAAATCACCTTGGGAGTTGTGTGGAGGATGAATGATGAGTTGATAAAAAAGAGTCTTGGGGCAGATAGACCAGTTATGAGGTTATTGCAAAAGTCCTGAAAAGATATTATGAGGGCCTGAACTAGGGGGTTGTCATTTGAAAAAAAAGAGAAGGGGAAAGCTAAAGAAGATATTGTGGAGGTTGACATTATGAGATCTTTCAACTAGTTGAAGGATGTGTGTAAATGGATGATGGCAAACCTGGGTGACTGAAAGGATAATGGTTTCTTCAATGGAGCAGACTGAATGTGCTAATCCAGAGATATAAGACATGGTGGAGTGTTCTGAAAAATGTAGGGACAGCCCACATAGGGACAGAAGTCCAGGATACATACATAACTTTTGTCCTAGAGATAATGGCCCTTAATCAGAGAAGAGTCCAGGCAGCTTCCCTGCTTCAACAAGCTCATTGTCAATAATGAGCCTTTCCTTCTCACTCAGCACTTTTTGTCTTCTTCAGTGAGCTGGAGTCTATAAAAATTTGGGATTTTCTTAGTTTCTAGGACAGATGCCATTAGTTTATGGAAACACTGATCTAATTTATCTTTAGCCTTCTCAGTTTAAAGAATGAATCAAAATCAATCATCTCCCACCCACCCCCCTTTTCTTTCCTTTCTGACTTTTATCTAGTTTGGCTATGTTTCAGTTAGATGCTCCATTTCACATGGCACTGCGGCTTAGCTGTTTCACAAACATATCATGAAATCTTGGTCTGAGAGAGTCCAGCCCCTATCACCTTGGCTAAGCAGTTCAGTGAGTTGTCTGTCCTTACAGACCACCCAGGGTCTCCTAGCTGGTGTGGGAGGTAGCAGCCCTTATTGCCTCCCCTGATGAGGCAAGACACTGTGTTTATCAATGGAATGTAAAAATAGGGCTCCTGGGCACAAGAAATAAAGTTCTGTAAGACGTAGACCAGACACTGGCCTTTTTTTGTCTGTGAAGCAATTTGATCAATCCTTTGGGTAAAACCCAGAAGAGATCAGAAAATATTGAAGTAACTTGATAGCAACTCTCATTATTTTTCTTATTTTAGAATGAATTACTCATTTACATTGTATATATCCTATATGCACAATTTTACATGTTATCATCCTCATTAACGTATAAGTTCTTTGAGAGCAGGGACCATGGTTTTGCCGTTCTTTGTGTCTCTGACAGTAAGTGGTAGAAATTAATTGCATGTTGACAGACTGACTGACCTAGGTAGGATTTTTTTTAATAGCTAAAATACCATGATTTCAGAAAGATCACAGTTGTAGTTATCCCAAGAGCAATGTAAATACAAATATTTAACATAAGTTGTATCAAATCACTATTACTAATTTGTGGGTAAGACTGTATATTGGAAAGAGTATGACCTTGGTGTCAGAAGACATATGGGTTTCTCTCTACCTCAGTTTTCTTATCTAGAGAATGGGCCAAGAATATTTACAATATTTACCCCCCAGGGTGATGACTACTTAAGAAAAAAAATCCTCTGTCATTTAAAACCCTTCACAACCTGGTGTTCTCATCTTTGTTTAGGTGATATGTAATGACTTCTGGTAAAAAAGGTAGGATCAGACTTGGGTCTAAAAGGAAACTGGTAAAGTGCTTTGCAAGTTGCTCTTGCACCAATGTGATGCATTCAAGACAATAATCATGGATTTTATCCAATCTTGCAGCTTTCTAATTCTGCAGAGAAGCTAGAATTTCAGTTACCTCCCTTGATGTAACTGCTTTCATTCACATTATTAATGGTGTGCCTGCATTCTCTTTCTTGTTTGATCCAATTTGTGTTTTCTCTGTGTTGGATTTCTAACAGGCATATAGATGATGAGAAATTTTCCACAGGCTCCTTGGAGAAGAGTGTTTCTTTGTCTCTCTCTCTCTCTCTCTCTCTCTCTCTCTCTCTCTCTCTCTCTCTGTATCTTCCCTTTGACTTTGTTTTATTTCTTAAGCCTCTATAGTTTGTCTTGATTGATTCATTATAGTTGTTAATTTTTCTTTATTCATTTTTTATTTTTTATAGCCTTCATCTTTTGAATGTTGCTTTAAAATTCTAAGGGAATCTAGAGTTTCTAATACACTATTGTTAATGCATTTCATCATGTTTTACTTTATTTTGTTTTGTTGACTTTGTTTCCTTTAATTGGAAGATATTGTATTTAATGTTCTCCTATGCTTTCTATTTGGATATATGTATACATATGTTTAAGTGTATGTATATATGCATATGTGCATATATAAAATACACACACATATAGACATATACACATACACACACATATATATGTATATGTATGTGTGTGTATATATATAATATATATAACATATATATTATATATATGTGTGTGTATGTATGTGTGTGTGTATGTGTATATATATATATATAAATTACACATCAGCCATGGTGGGTTTGGATTCCTTTCCTTAGGACTGTTCCCTAAGGGGAAATGAAATGGAAGATAATGTTATAGTTTTCCCTCCCCTTACCTTGGCTAATCAAATCCAAATTCATCAAATGCTTATGATTTATAAATTTGGTATCTGTCCAAAATAATGCCTCAAAATGAATTCTACAGTAACAGAGTGAACAAAAGGTCAGGGTAGACATTTTTCTAGCACAAAACAACTTAGTAAAGTTCTGTGACACCAAAGTGGGTATTGGCTAGGAACATAGTGCAGGCTATGGCAACAACGGTACTGGGCCTTGAAGGTGATTGAAATAGGAAGAGCAGCTGCTTTGGGACTTCTCAGCCTAGAAATGGAAGGGAATTGTACAACACAAAAGAAAGAGGTTGCAGGGAACCCTTTTCTGGCACTGAGTGCAGAGCCCTATTTCATTGCTTATACACTGTTCCAGGACTAAGAGAAGCACCGGCACTTGCAGCACAAAGGAGTTGGGGCTCTGGTCATAATTCCAGGGCAGAGAAAATTACTTGTGATTGCTCACAAGGGATCAGGGTCTATGGTAACAGTTCCAAGACAGAAAGGAGTACTAGCATTTGTGGCTTTGTGAGAGCAGGGAAACTGGTCACAATTCCTGAGCCCACAGTAGTGCTTTACCCATTGCAGCTGTAGTGGGGTAAGGTCCATTCCTGTGTAAAAATCAGAGAACAGTCCAGGAGAGCAGTGACCACACATCTACTTGAATCATACCACCATGAAAGTACTGAAAACTTATGGACCCACAGAACTAGCTCTGAAAATATCAGCACAAAATAAATAAAGCTTGGGACAGTGATCCTTTTAAAGCCAGGAAAAGAATCAAACTTTAGCATAAAGTAAAAAGTCAAGAATTAGACTGGAAAAACAAATAAATAACAAAAATAACCTGACATAAAAAGTTTCCAAGGTGAGAAAGAAGATCAAGACATAAACTCAGAAGAAGACATTAGTGTCAAGACAGATGTAAGCATAGACTCAAAGGAGAAAAAAAAATGTGAATTGGACACAAGCCCAAAAAGAATTCCTGGAAAAGCTCAAAAAGTATTTTTAAAATCAAATAATAAAGGTAGAGGAAAAATAAAAAAATGAGAATGATGTAAGAAAACTATAAAAAAAAAAGAGTCAACAGCTTTGTAAAAGAGGTACCAAAATATTGAAGAAAATAACACCTTAAAAAACAGAATTGGCCAAGTGGTAAAAGAGGGACAAAAATTCACTGAAGAGAAGAACTCTTTAAGAAGCAGAATTGGCCAAATGGAAAAAAAGATACAAAAGCTAAATGAAGAAAAAAATTCCTTAAAAAAATTGAATCAAGTAAGTGGAAGCTAATGACTCCATTAAAGGTGAGGAAGCAATGAAAGAAAGTCAAAACAATTTTAAAAAATAGAAATATGAAATATCTCATCAGAAAACAACTTACCTGGAAAATAGATTGAGAGATAATTTAAGAATTATTGGACTACATAAAAGCTATGATAAAATAAAAAGCAGGTATGTTTGGTGTATATGTGTGTGTGTGTGTGTGTGTGTGTGTAATCAAGAAAAAAGTTCTGGGATATCCAAGACCCAGAGAGTAAAATACAAAGTGAAGGAATCCACTGTTAACCTCTTGAAAGATATTCCAAAATGAAAATTCTGAGGAATATTAGAGCCAAATTCTAGAGCTCTAAGGTTAAGGAGAAAATGTTGTATGTAGCCAACAAGAAAAAATTCAAATACTGTCGAGCCACAATCAGGCTCACATAAAATTTAGCAGCTTTCACGTTAAAGGAGGGGAGGGCTTGATATGATATTCCAGAAGGCAAAGAAACTAGGATTACAATGAAGAATAACCTACTAAGGAAAACTGAATATCAAGGGACGGGGTGGGGAGGGAGGGAGGATACTTGATGAGATAGAGGACTTTCAATCATTCCTGATGAAAAGTTCAGAGCTGAATATAAAATTTGAATTTCAAATACAAAATTCAAGAGAAGCATAAAAAGGTAAACATGAAAGAGAAATCAAAAGGGCCCCAATAAAATGAAACTTGTTTGCATTCCTAAATTGCGAAAAAAAAATGATACTTATAAATTCTAAGAACTTTCTCATTTTTAGGGCAGTTAGAAGGAGCATACATAGACAGAGAGCAGAAGTGTGAGTTGACTATGATGAGACAATCTTAAGTTAAAGGATGAGAAAGAGGGATACATTGGGAGAAGGGAGAATGAAGAAGAATGGGGAAATTATTTTACATAAAAGAGGTGCATAAGGAAGCCTGTATGTATATATGCATCACTGTATATATCTATCTACATATATAAGAAATATATCACAAAAATCATTATGACAAGGTGAGACTTATATCAGAAATACATTTTGTTCAATATTAGAAAAAGTAACAGTATAATTAATAATTTCTATAAGTAAAATAATAAAAAATAATATGCTTATCTCAATAGATGCAGAGAAAGCTTTTGCCAAACACAGCACTTATTGCTATTAAAAACCCTAGAATGCTCAGGAATAATTGGATCTTTCCTTAACATGATAAGTAGTATCTTTCTAGAATGATCAGCAAACATTATCTGTAATGGAGATAAGTTAGAAGCCTTCCCACTAAGAACAGGGGTGAAGGAAGGATGCCCACTATGACCATTATTACTCAATATTATACTATGAATTCTAGCTATAGCAATAAGAGAAGAAGAAGAAATTGAAGTAATTCAAATAGGAAATGAGGAAACAAATCACTCTTTGCAGCTAATATGATGGCCAACTTAGAGAATCAATTAAAAAAAACTAATTGAAATAGTTAATAACTTTAGCAAAGTTGCAGATTATAAAATAAAGCCACATAAATCTTGAACATTTATTTATATTGCCAACAAAGTCAAGCAGCAGGACATGGAAAGAGAAATTCCATTTAACATAATTGTAAACAACATAAAATACTTTGAAGTCTACCTGCCAAGACAAACCTTGGAAATATATGAACACAATTACAATTACAAAACACCTTTCAAACAAACAAACAAAAAAGTCAGATCTAAACAATTGGAAAAAAAATATTAATTGCTATGGATAGGCTGAAGTAATATAATAAAAATGACAATTCTACCTAATTTACTTATTCAATGATATATAAATCAAGCTATCAATAAGCTATTTTATAGAGCTAGAAAAAGTCATCTGGGAGGAATAAAAATAATCAACAATATGAAGGGAATAAATGAACAAAAAATGTGAAAGAAATTGGCCTACCAGTGCCATATATACACTGTATTACAAAGTAGAAATCATCAAAACAATCTGGTATTGGCTTAAAAATAGAGTGGCAGATCTATGGTATGTATTAGGTACACAATACAGAGTAGTAAATGACCATAATAATGTAATGTTTGACTATTCCAAATATCCAAATTTTGAGGACAAGAACTCTTTATGGGACAAAATTGCTTGAAAAATTGGAAAGCAATTTGGCAGAAACTAGGTATAGACCAACATCTCATATCATATACAAAGATAAGGTCAAAACTGATGCATGGTTTAAACATAAAGACAGATATCATAAGCAAGTTAGGGGAGGAAGGAATATTTTACTTTTAAGATCTATGTATATGGGAAGAATTTATGACCAAACAAGAGATAGAGAGCATTATAGGAAGTAAAATGGGTAATTTTGATTACATTAAATGTAAAGTTTTTTCAGAAATAAAACAAATGCAGCCAGACATAGAAGGAAAGCATGAATTTTACAGTAAGTTTCTTTGATAAAGGCTTTGTTTCTTAAATATTAAGAGAACTGAGTCAAATTGATAAGAATACAAATCATTTCCCAAGTGATAAATGGTCAAAAGATATTGGCAGGCAGCTTTCAGAGGAGGAAATCAAAGCTCTCTATAGTCATATAAAAATTCTCTAAATCATCATTGATTAGAAAAAGCAAATTAAAACAACAGTGAAGTACCACCTCACATGTATCAGATTGGCTAATATGACAGAAAAAGAAAATAATAAAAATTAGATAGGGATGTGGGAAAATGGGGACATTGATGAACTTTTCCATTTCTTTAAAGAAGAGTGTAAGACAAATTCTGATTTAACTTATTTTGGGCCAAGGTGGGTCTTTATAATTTCACAGAATTGAGGTTTAATTTGTTGCAATTGTTTGTTTACAATCTATATCTTACTAGATCTATATCCCAAAGATAATTTTTAAAGGAAAAGGATCTATTTGTACAAACATTTTTGTAGCAGCTCTTTTTATGTGGTGGCAAAAAAATGGAAATTGAGGTGATCTCCATCAATTGATGAATGACTGAACATCTGGTACATGATTGCAATGAAATACTATTGTACTATGGGAAGTGATGATGATGAAGATTTCCAAAAAACCTGGAAAGACTTACATAAACTGATGAAAATTGATGTGAACTGAATCAAGAAAATATTGTATACAGTAACAGCTGTTCAATTGTGAATGACAGCTATTTTCAGCAATATAATGATCCAAGACAGTTCCAAGGGACTCATGACTTAAAATACTATCGACATTTAGAGAAAGAAATGTTGGAGTCTGAATATGTATCGAAGAATACTCTTTTTTCCATTATTTTTTTCAATTTTTTGGTCTTTTCTTTACAACATGACTAATATGGAAATATATTTTGCTGGATTACACGTGTATAATCTATATAAAATTCCTTACTGTCTCAGGGAGGGAGAAGCAAGAAGAAGAAAGGGAGAGAATTTGGAACTCAAAATTTAAAAACAAAGAATGTTAATTGTCTTTAGATGTAATGGGAAAGTAAAATATTAAAAAATAACTGACAGATCAGAGAAAGATGATCAATACTGCTTATTGAGATTCCAGCCAAGCAATGCAGGTATAAAAATGATTCTTGCAGAAAACATAGTGACATAGATTGAATGATAGTACAATTCAATGAATTTAGAATTGGAAGACCGTGCATCATCAGAGTCATTACTTGTGGCAATATGTTTTGCATTACTGTACATCTATAACCTTGATCAAATTGCTTGCCTTCTTCACGAAGGGGAAGAAGAAATAGGGTAGGAGAGAATTTAGAACTCCAAACGGTAAAACAGAAGTTAAAATTGTTTTTTACATGTAGTTGGAAAAGAATAGAATATTGAAACGAACTCAGAAAAAAAAGATGAATGATTGATCTGAGACTTCATTATCTCCTCTTTTTGTGTGTTTCAGAGCCTTTCTCTGACATTTACTAAATCTCTGATCTTGGACAACTGATTTAATTTAGTTTGGCTTCAGTTTCCTTACCAGCAATTTGAGTGTGGTATTCTACGTGGATTCTAAGTTCCCATCTAGCTCTATCCCTTGAAGTCCCAAAATTAAACTACAAAAATGGCTAATTCATGGGGTCAAGGAGTAATTCATTGAGTTTGACCAGGTTCATTTGGAAAATTAGTCAGAATGGTTTATCCTGTGAAATAATCTAGTTTAAATTGAGGAAAACAGTGGTTTTGTTCTGCAGATATCCTTCTTAATGATCATTAGTGATTTAAAAGGCATCTGGGTTGATCATATTTCACATAAAGTATTGTTGCTACAGAGCTGGACTGGAGTAATTATTTTATATTAGTGTAATATGATATTAATTAAATGACTTTTTCAGGGAACATTGTCTCCTTTCAGGAAGCAAGTTGTAATAAGCAGCAAGTTAGAATGATAAATAATTAAGTTACAGGATGAAAGGAAGCATTGTGATTCTGGCAAACACCACTGAAAAATTTCTAAAAGAATGAATATTTGTTCTGGATTATGGATAAATTTTCTTTTATGATTACTCAGAAGATAAAACAGCAAAAAAGTCAACTTTGGAGGAATTGCAGTCTTTAATATTTTATCTTATAATTCATTGCTTGTACTACATATGATTTTCTATAGTGAACAGCATTGGATGAGAATTTTTTTAATAAGTTTCATAGAGGTGTATAGTTTTTTTTAATCAATTTCCATTATGAGCTTAAAAGACTTCCCCCTGATTCATAGCATTGCAATATAGATGCGTGTTAATCTTCTGAAATTTGGAGGTATATAATGCTGAAAAAAGCCTTGCTAACTGTTCCATATGAGTGACAATGGAAATAAACAAGATTTGTATAAGTAGTGTTGACTTTCAGCCTTCCACTTAGCTCACTACTTGGGATAGGCTGCCACTCATAACAAACAAAAATATAATTAAAAAAAATCAGAAGATATATCTCTGTGCTGTTCTTGTAATAGTAACAAATGTCATAGAAAGGTTAATTTCAAGAGAGAGTTCTCAAGTGAGTTCACCTATTTCTGTAATTCTACTTCAAATGAGACTAGTCATTTCCTCAGGATGCTCTCCTCACAAGGCTTTTCCTGCCTAATTCATGTTTTCCTTCAGGACTTATCTATAGTATATTAGTTCTAGGTATCAATTATATTATTGTTTCTATGTTCTCATGTTAATGAGAAACTTGTACTTGTTTGGGGGAATGATTATGATGTTCTCTTTAGCTTCTGGGAGATACTAATAAGAAATCAAAGGAGTAGCTGGAGGTTTCCATCTTCCATTTGATGATTCTGAATTTAAAGAGCAATGATAAAAGAAATGTATTTCAGGTCATGTGAATGCTTAAAAGAGTAGGATTTTGTTTTCTTGACCAGAAGTTATGATGCCATATAGATTAACTCCTGGCAAAGGACAAAGTTTGTCTCTTGAAGAATAATTAAATAATTTGTGAGTTCTGCTAAACTATGAGCTCTCTAAGGTGAGGGATCATATCTTAGTTTGGTCTAACATCCAATGTCAGGACAACATTTTGCACATGCTAATTCCTGAACAAATACTTATTGAATGACTGAATGAATGACTGACTGACTGAATGAATGAATGAATGAATTACTGAATGAATGAATGATCCTGCTTGCCTAGATGTGTGTTAATTTTATCAAGAAGATGTTTAAATCAAGAATGAGTTCAGGACTCTTGAACCAGATAAATCTCATCCCAAGGTATTGATGTAACTTTCAGATTTGATCATAGAAACACAATTGGTAACCATTGAGAAGTCAAGGACATAACAGGTAATGTTTTGAATTTCAGAAGAGGTGAGGCAGTTGAAGGGTGAGAGGAGGAATCAGGCCAGTAAGTTTGATTTGAAAACCTAGGAAAATGAAGGAATACATCATAAAATAGACCTTTTGTGAGAAAGAGGAGATACAAAGATTCTACAAAGATGTCAGTGCAAAAACAAAAGGGAAGAAGAATTTCCTAATGACCACTAAGTTCTCCAAATTTCCCTATTTGCAGATGACACCATAGCAATTTCATCAAATCCAGAACATTGCAGAACCTTCTAGAAATAGTCCTAGAGCAATCAAAAAGTTCAATTTGTTTAAGAAAGACTATTTTCCAGATTATGAGAAATCCATAGATCTGTTGCATTAGTATAGGTATCATAGAGAGATATTAAATATGAATAATCAGCTGAACCCAGAACAGGACAGGATAAGAATATATTGGATTGCCTTTGGATGATTGCAGAGAGCATTTAGTGACTCCAAACATCTCCCTGCAGCAGTGATCAATCTTTCTAACATGAATAATCTTTAGGTGATATTAGATGGTTGATATATTACTGAATCATAAAGGACATGGGGCAGCTATGTAGTACAATGGATAAAGTGCCATTCTCAGCGTCAGGAAGACCTGAGTTCTGATCTGGCCTCAGATACTTACTAGCTGTGTGACCCTAGTAAAGTCCCATAACCCTGTTTGCCTCAGTGTCCTCATCTGTAAAATGACCTGGAGAAGGAAATGGAAAACTACTCCAGTATCATTGCCAGTGAAACCCCAAATAGGGTCACAAAGTGTTGGACATGACTGAAATGACTGAATAGCAACAGCAACAACACAGAAGACTATAGCCTTTAAAGAATCAATGTTGCAGGTTGACCAAAGGAAAATGAAGAGGAGCACGATAGAAATAGTCAAGAATATCATGAATCAATCAATACGTGTTTATTGAGAATCTATTATGTTCCAGTTCCTTATACTAGAAGCACAAAGAATGAAACAATTCCCACTCATGAGGAGTTTGTATTCTAATAGTAGAGATAGAAGATATATGAAAATAGATATAGCATAAATATACTGTGAATAGATACAAGTGTGAATCTAATCCCAGATTCTATCCTTAATGGGGGAGATAAATGTCCTATGCCTGTGTGAGGCTAAAGTTGGTAAAAGTGGGAAAAATACAGTCTCATCAGTCTCCTTGTCCAAGTCTTTTTCTTTAGCAACATGTAGTGCATTTGGCCTTATCCATCTTCTCTTGCAAAGCTAAAATCCAAAAATGTCATAATCTGAAGAGATTCTGTGGCTCAAAGACAACTCAAAGAAGATTCAAAGAAGACTGAGAAGACTTTTCCTTTCCTTCTCTCCCTAACTCTACACCACTCCTAATGCAGGGTAGAACATTCATCTCTACCAATAAGTAGAGATTCATTTTAACAATGGGATTTCAGACTAGGGTTACATATACAAAGTAATTAAATGAAAAATAGTTTGTGCTGGAGAACCCAAGCAATTAGGGGGTGGAAGGGAGGGTCAAGAATGACTTCATTCAAAAGATGCAGTTGAATTGAGCTGGATTGAGCTGAATCAGAGAGGAAAGATTAAAGGGTGTTATGAGAGAAATGTTTAACCGGCAAATGAATTGAGCCAATCTTTTCATGAGAGTGAAAAGCATCCAATGAAAAGCCCACCTACTTTTTTCATTTCTATCATTGTAATCTTAATGGAAATCACAGGGTCAAAGATTTAGAACTGAAAGTGACTTTGTAGGGCAACTACTCCTATCCCCTCAACTTAAAGATGAAGAAACTGAAGCCTAGAAAAGTTAAACAAGGTCACAGAGGTAGTGTGAATAAAACCACATATCTGTTAAGTGCTTACCATGTGTGAGTCATTATGCCAAGCACTAGGGATATATAGAGAAAGATAACTCCTGTCCTTAAGTTGCTTAAGCTTAAATGGAGGGAGGAAAAACCTAAAATACCTGCTGAAAAATAAAGGGAGAGTTGGAGAGAGGGGGAAGCAACAAAGTCTGGAGTTAGTAACACTGCCAGGAGAGGAATGAAGAATGGACATCTTGAACATGTCCCCAAAATGGAAGCCCCCAAATGGAGATTTTGGGAAGAACTTAACAATGAATTAAAAAGGAGGAAAAGTTTACTGGGGAGACACCTATCACCAAAGGTGGGCCCCTTGGAAGATTTGCAAGAGTACATTGAGAAGAGTCAAATAGGGTGAGAATCTTTAGATGGGTTGCCATTTGAGATGTGGAAGGGAACATTCACATTGATGAGATCACAGATTCATCAAAGTACTGGACTGGTAGTTCAATACAATAATTTAGACAAGTTGTATACAGATTTCTGAAGGATATTTGAAAGTAGAGTCTGGCTATTATGGAATTTTTTTTTGACTACACATGTATAAGCTACCTCAAATTGCTTGCCTTCTCAATGGGGGGTGAGTGGGTTAGGGAGGGAGGAAGGGAGAGAATTTGGAACTCAAAATTTTAAAAATGAATATAAAAAATGGTTTTCACATGTAACTGGGGAAAAATAAAATACTAAATGAAAGTAGAGTCCTGGCAGCAAAATTAATTTATTTTTTTGAGAACTAAACTAATATATGTGATTAATCTCATTACCAGCAGACTCATCACTTGGCCATGAATTTTGAAGCTACTGCACTATATGAAACAAAGAAAAATATGAAATGACTCTCAGTTCCATATGGTCCCCTTGTGCTTATGTAGTGATGGTGACAGAGAAGTAGAAAATGGGACAGAGGACACAAAGAAACACAATTCTTAGATTATCTAGAAATTTTAATTTGTCGATAGTTACTCTAAATGTGCTTTCTTTGTCCAAAAACCAACAGATGGACACATCTGGAAAACCTGAAACATAAATAATGAAATTCTCACCAGAAAAAAAAAAAAAACAGAAAAAGGAATGCACAGATAAGGGAAAAGTTTCCTCACAGAGATTCCTTGAAGGGGAAAATAAATGAATTTGCAGATTTTTTTAAAAAAATCACATACCCCAAAGTAAGAAGCAAAACAATTTCAAGGCAATTAAGTGACACAGTGGACTGAATGTTTGTCTTCAAATCAGAAAAACTTGAATTCAAATCTATCCTCAGATACTTACAACTGTATAGACCTAAGCAAGTTTTTTTAACTTCTTTGTGCCTCAGTTTCCTCACCTGTAAAAAAGGAAGTTAAAATAGTACCTACTCCGTAGGGTTGTTTAGAGTGTCAAATATTTATAAGGTGCTCAGTACAGTGCTTGGCACATTATAGGCATTTAATATATGTTTATTTCTTCATTCTTCAGACATTGGGCCATCTTTGATTGCAGACCACTGGATAAATATTTGTAAAAAAAAATTAAGGCAGCAGTGGAGGCTAATAGCAGTTTTTGTTTTGTTTGGTTTTGTTTTGTTTTTACTAATATTGGTTGCTAGGAATAAAGAGCTAAAGAAATTCTATAAATAACTAGATAAGACCCTCCTAACTAATTGACCATTGACTCTGATACTCAGGGACTTCAAAGTCAAAGTAGGAATGAATGAGAAGGAACTAAAGCAATAAAGAATGAGAGAGGCTGATGATTTTGAAGAATATATGTGATGGGGACCTTAAAAGCTGAGTGGCTTATTAAATCATGCCAGGACTTAACAATCTGTGCCTAGTTGAATCAGATGTGGTACAAGGGACGAAAGGTGAAAGAAGAAGAAGAAGAAGAAGAAGAAGAAGAAGAAGAAGAAGAAGAAGAAGAAGAAGAAGAAGAAGAAGAAGAAGAAGAAGAAGAAGAAGAAGA
>NW_020950239.1:1818577-1839080 GCF_900497805.2 Vombatus ursinus | reverse complement strand
GAAGAAGAAGAAGAAGAAGAAGAAGAAGAAGAAGAAGAAGAAGAAGAGGAGGAGAAAGAAGAAGAAGAAATTGATCAAAGTAAGCAATCAGTTCTTCCTACGAGCTTTATTTTTCAGCAGAATATTTGGACTGATGTCTCTGGTTTTAACTACCTATTCAAGGATTGAGGAAAGTTCCAAGAAATACTGCTCTTTCTCTAGCTTCCCATGCTTGTGCCTATCCATTAACAGACCTAGTGCCATGCTCTGTTCATTTTTTAACCCAACATGAGCATTAATGTGAAGTTATATCTCACTGGTAAAGATGCCAGGGTTACCTAGAAGTAAACATAAATCTACATTAAGGCAAAGATCTAAACCTCTGCCTAATGTTAGACATTTTCCTAAATGAGGGCTCTGAGTGATTGTGATTGTACTCTTTTCTTTTTTCTTTCAAATAAACATAAAGCATCAGAGAAGGAGGCCACAAGGACTGGAGGGGCCATTGTGCAAAGTGGTTATAATCTTCAGGCAGAACTTAATGTTAAATATACACATGGTAGAAGCATACAGTAAATGGTACATAAAAGATTAATTCTAAAAATAAAAGTAGATATGTGTTGTTAAATTTTGTTTAATTGGTTTTTATTTCTTTACTGAGAAACAACTGAGAAATCTTTTCAATGAGTGGCAAAATCAGATTGAAAAATGTGGATGATAGCAGCTAGTTGCAAGATAAAAAAAATCAAAGCATATGGCTTTAAAATTTTGAAAATTTCAGCTTTTACATGTCATTTGCAGAATGCTTGTTTCATGTGTCTATCTGAAGTTATTATAGTTTTAAGTTGTCCAAGGACTTTATAACCACTATGTATTACTCCTGGGCTGAACCAAAAATACAAATAAACAAAAACAAAGAGTCAATTGTTGTGACAGGGTATCGCCAATTAAACCTCTGGAGACAAAAGAGGAGAGGCCTGTTATGGCTGTGACTGAAACCTCCTGAAGAAACAGATGTTATATATATATTTAAAATGGTTATATTTCAACAGCCAGTAAATGTTTTGTTGATGACAGAGAAGACATTCCTGATAGCTTTTTCTGTAGTCGGACAATAGACTGGTCAGAAAAAAAAATTTTAAAAAGTGAAAATTAGTGCAAATGTACAGGAAAACAAATATATATGATGTAATGTAATTGAACATGATTTTTAATGATCAAAAATGGGCATTGGACGGAAGAAATGACTTTTTTCTTTTTTTAAATTTTTTCCCACTTAATAGTATTTTATTTTTTCCAGTTACATGTAAATATAGTTTTCAACACTCATTTTTATAATATTTTGATTTCCAAACTTTTCTCCCTCCTTCCCCACCTTCTCCCCAAGGCCACAAGCAATCTGATATAGGTTATATATGTACAATCATATTAAGTGTATTTCCATATTGTTGTTGTTTTTGTTTGTCCTTTGTTCTTGAAGAGGACCATGGCATCAGGGAGATAATGCCATGACTTGCAAGTGAATTGGATTTGAGTGAGTGTGCAAAGTCACCAGCCTCACTTTCTCCTCTGGAGCCATCTGGGTACAGTAGCCAAATACAGATCAGGACAATGGAAAATGGCCCAGAATGAAATGCAGGATCTAGGCCTTTCCAAGCTAATATTTCCATAGTAGTCATGTTGTGAAAGAAGAATCATAACAAAAGGGAAAAAACACAAAAAAGAAAAGCAAAAAAAAGTGAAGAATTCAAGAGAAAATGGTAGTGCATTACAGTTTAACTGGTTCATCCAGGATTCAAGATGAGGAAAGAAGAGAGTGTGACTAGTTTAAGGGTATTTGCTTGGGAGAGAAATGAGGGATCAAGAGATTAGAAATAATGGTATGGATGAAAAGCAAAGTTTGGTATTGCAACGCAAAGGAGAAGGCAGAAAACCAGTAGATTTTGATCAAATAAGAGATTTTCAGATTTCCTGAACATGGAGGTAGTAAGGTAAAAAGTCAAACATGTGACTTTTTTTTGTGTGTGACTGAAGTGGAGTTGAGTAGGTCATGGGAAATGAGTAGGATGAGAAACAGAAAAGTTAAGGTGTTTGAAAGAATATCATTATGTGCGTTGAAGTCTTCAAGTACCATATAAGGGCAGAGGTTGGGGATGAGGGAGGGATCAGGAACCAGGTACTAAACTTATTGAGGATGGGAAGAGTGTTTGTACACAACAGGTACCAGGATTTTGATTGCATGGTAAATGTAAATCACATGAACCTTAAAGGAAGACAGGTAACTGAGTGATGGTCGTAGGAAGTGATCTTGAAAGTGACAAAAAAGGATCAAGAATTAGCCCAAATTTCCCACCTGGATCAGTAAATTGAGACGAATGAGTGATTAAGTATAGGCAGTGCTGGAAAGGGTGGCCAAGGGGGTATTGTCATTAAGAAAGAAAGACAAATCTTGGTGAGAACAAGAAGACAGAAGGAATTAGAAAGATTTAAGAGGAAAACAGGTTTTTTGTTACCTCTAGAGCAGACATTCCAGAAAACACAGTGGGAGGGGTGGGTAGCTTTTAGCTGAGACATTGGGGAGAGTGTGTTTGAGGAAAATAGAAATAAGAATCAGGAAATAGGGGATAAGGAATAGGTTTGGATGATGACCTACAAAGGTTTGGAATCATCAAAGCTATAAATAGATTGGAGTTTTTTTTAATCATTAGATCAAAATTTTAGAGATATTTTCAATTTTAACACTAGTTATAAGCTATAGGTATAGTCCTTTCAGAGTTTTGGGTAGTTCGGTTAGGAGAACAAGAACTTGGAAATGAAGGAGGCAGAGGACTAGGCCAGAAACTTAAAGGAATGACACCTTCTCCCTAAACCTAAGCAATGGGAGAATAGGACAATGGAATGGAACTTCTCCTTTTCCCTCAGGAAGCTGGAGACCAGGAAGTAGATATATGAAGTGTAATGATAAGACAGTCATCTGTCCACTTCTTAATCCTATGAGAGGCTGGAGATCAGGCAGAAGATATAGAGGGCAAGATGGAGGGCATACATCTGTCTATTCTCCCCTCTACTCAAATATAGATTGGAGTAAATGCATTTGGATTTGGACATGTTGAGTTGAGATGCCTATGAGACATCCAAGTCAAAGTAACTAATAGGTAGCTCATGACATGCAAATGAGTACAGGTTACTGGTGTTGGATATTGTCATTGTTTGTCCTTCATTCTCGAAGAGGACCAATGACATCAAGAGGGTGATGTCTTGACTTGCAAGTGAATTGGATTTAAGTGAGGCAGAGCTGTACAAGGTCACCAGCCTCACTGTCCCCTCCAGAGTCATCTTAATCTGGTGGCAAGACATAGGTCAGGACAACTGGAGATGACCTCAGATGCAGCAGACCTTGGCCTTTTTAAGCTAAGGTCTTTCCCAGGAATCAGTTTGTCTGAAGCAAAACCCATTCCATGATTTAAGGCTAGGTAAAAAATGAGGCAAAAGATGTATTAGTTTGTCTACTCAAAAAAGATCTTGGAGGGGAAGACCATCAGGGTTTCTGGTCAGAAAAGAAACAATTGCTATGTACAATCACTCTTAGCCATTGAAACCCAAAGAATGGCCAAAAGAGGCTTGGACTGGGATATATTATTGGTCAATCTGTGAGAGCCAGAGATATTTGTGTTTAAGGCAAGTCAAGTAGTTCCATTTGCATCGAAATGGGCTTTATCAAAGCCTAGTTTTCCAGAGATCTATTCAAGAAATCATAAATGAAGCTACATTGGACAAAAGAGTTAATTGTCCCAGTTTTTTTTTTTTTAAGATAGAATAAATAAGTAGGGAAGAGAGAAAAAAAAAAAACACAATCTACCTCCTAAACCCCAAGATATCTTTTGAGGTTTCAGTGATCAGAATTTATATTCCTTTGGGCAGAACACTCACATATAAGAGTATGATTGCCCTGTGGGCAGAGGGAGAAGATGTAGGGAGGATGGGGGGAAAAAAGGAAGGAAGGAAGGAAGGAAGGAAGGAAGGAAGGAAGGAAGGAAGGAAGGAAGGAAGGAAGGAAGTCTTAGATATAGTAATCTGGGAATCATTTGCATAGAGATGATAACTGAACCCATGCTACAGATGAGGTTATCAAGAGGATACGTATGGAAGAGGACAGAGGATAGAGGTCTTTTCCTAGAACAGAACCTTGGGAAATACCCACAGTTAGTGGGAGTGACACAGATGATGATCCAGTAAAGAAAACTAAGAAAGTGTTGTCATATAGTTAGGAGGAGAAGTAGGAGAGAGTAGTACCAGGAAGCCTCACAAAAGACACGAAGAGAAGGTACTATTGAGATACCAAAAAAGATGAGGACTGAGAGAAGAGTTCCAAATGATTGCTCATCTTTGCTCTTTGCTGCCACCTCTGGCTCCAGAAGGAAAAGCAGATGAGGCTTTGCAGTTGCTCTTGGTAGGTATCATTGAGAGTTAGTTTGAAGAGTCAACCTGAACTACATTAATGTGAATTTTGTATTGATTGGGCAATGCAGCAACTTGGTGAGTGAATAACTGACTGGGCTGGTCTGCACAGTTCAGAGAAGACTAGTGTGCTGAGCTTTGTTCTTCTTTGGATTAAAGAGAATTGCAATTCGTGTTAAGAAATAGCACCTTCTAAAAGTCCTTAGTATTAATCAAAAGAGTTTGTAATGAGTATTATGACATTTTACATTTATGTACTGTTTTAATGTATTAGTATCTATGATATTTCTTTCATTAAAAAAGTAAATGCTTTTGCTTTTTTAATATCTAAAAGTGTCATTATTGTGACTGATCATGTAAATGTTATAAACTGTGTTTTGCAATTGTACAGAAAGAAAATTCAGTGAATGTCATCTTAAAAGCTCCAGTGGTGAGTAGAAGGAACATGTTTCTCCTCAATAGGTAGAAACATGCCTAGGACCATGAGAGTCTGAATGTAATTTTGTGGTTGTAGTCTGTCTCAGGGAATCTAGACCTTTCCTAGCCAGGGAATGCTAGAATGAGATAGTCAACCCAAAGATTGAGTGCTTGTTCACAAGCTCTGAGAAATGTTATATCTATGTCTATGTCCATATATTAAATGTCACATATGTACATTATATCTATGGTATCTATCTATCTATCTATCTATCTATCTGTCTGTCTATGTCATAGATAAGTGTGGCTTTTTGACTAAGTCCAAGTTTTCCAGAATAAACCCTTTTATTAAGGGGATTTGTTCCGTGAAATTTGGATTCAGTCAAAGGGCTGCACTTGAGGACCTAAAAGGCCATATATGCCTGAAGGCTGCAGTTCACCAGCCCGATCTATGACATGGTATTATACTGATGAGTAGATATTTCACATTACCACATCACAATCCTTCTTGTTTCTTGCTGGTTGTGTGTGTGGTTGTCTATGCCAACCAAAACAATGCTACTTTTTGGTGTTATAAAAAATAGAAAGTGAGGCAGTCCTTACTCTCATGGGATTCATATTCTAATTAGAAGAGAAAACACATAGACATGTGGATTGACTGATAAATTTGCATAGAAGATATGTTAAAGGATGAGAGGTTCCTAATGATGGTGGTACATTAAGAGCCTTGAAGTGGCTATAGGTTGCAAATAGTACTTGTGACTTCCACTACTGAATTAGTGAATCTCAGGGAATGGGACAAGGTATAACCAGTACTAGTTGGAATGGCCACAGATATTCATCCAAAGTGAGCCAGGTCTCTGTGGTTGACAGAAAATGGAAGGATGGTTAAGGAAGTAAGAAAAAGATTTCAAAAATGAAAGAAAATCTGTTGATAATGAAGATGGTGTCCCATATAGCATGGTGATTTGGAGTGGGACATTGGAGGAGTATGATTGAAATGGAAGGTAATGAGAGAGAAGAGTATAGGAGCTGGGGAACACAATTTATTTTCGGTGATCAAACCTTCTATATCACTGGGATTGGGAAAGTATCAGGGGGCAGCTAACTACTGGGCAATGGATCCAAGCAAAGTATCAGGGAATGGAAGGAGCTCTCCTGATGAAGGCATATGAATAGCTTGTTCAAGGTCTTGGCACGATTGGGGTTTCTATCCAGCAAGGGCTGTCTCTTGGTCCTCTGCCCAGTCTATCATCCTGGTATTTCTGTAAGTTATCTCTCTATCCTGCAATAACATGATCTGTCTCACAGATCTCTGCCTGCCTGGAGCATTGACCTGTTGTTTCTCAGGAAGCCCCTTAATCTGGGCACTGAATATAGAAGTGCTCGCTAAAGTGCTAGATTTCTTGGCCAGTATTTGGGAAGTTTTTAAATGTAATAACAATGAAGTATGCCCAGTACAAAGAGAATAACATGTTAAAGGAAAATCATAGAAGTAACTGCAAAGAAGGTGAACACAATGAAACATATTAATTCAAAGTAGTGAATCCTGTGTGTATGAGAGAGAGAGGGGCAGGGGGAATCCTGTGTGTATGAGAGAGAGAGAGGCAGGGGGAGAAGAGAAGAGAAGAGGAGAGGAGAGGAGAGAAGAGAGGAAGCACTAAATACACAGAGACAGATACACAGAGAAACAGACAAAAGCAGACAGAGAAACAAAGAGACAGAGAGGGATAGAGATAGAAACAGGGACAGATATTCAGAGAGAGAGGGGGAAAGAAGAAACAGAAATACAGACATATACAGAGAGAGAAAGAGAATGAAAAAGACAGAGATAGAAAGAGATAGATGGAGAGAAATAGAAATAGAGACAGAGGAACAAGACAGATACAGAGAGAGAGAGAGAGAGAGAGAGAGAGAATGAGACAGCCAGAAACAGAGACAGAAAGAGGGAAATGGAGAGACAGGGACAGATAAAGACATAGGGACACAGAAAGACAGAGAGATAGAGACAGATAAACAGAGACAGAGAAGGGAGAGAAGAGGGAGAGACAGAGACAGACAAGTACAGAGACAGAAAAAGATAAAGTGACAGAGAGAAAGAGAAGGAGGGAGACAGAGAGAGAGAGAGAGAGAGAGAGAGAGAGAGAGAGAGAGAGAGAGAGAAAGAGAGTTCCCAGAAGTACAAGTGAAGTTACTACATGTACAATGAAAACACTGTACAAATCAAGTAGTCCTTGACATTTGGAAATACTGTCCTTTTGTCCAAAGATACAAATCTCACTAAGTCTAAACCAATTGCATGCCTACCTACCATACACATAATAATCATACCCTTTTCTTTGGCAGATGTGGTTTCTATTTATTTGGAGGAGGAGAATGATGCCAAGAAAGAATAAAGAGGAGGTTGGAATTTAATACAGTTATAAAGACTGAAGCACAGATTCAGTGATAATTAAAAGAAAATAAAAAAAATCCGAGCATGAGCTATCCAGATTACTCAAGACACTATGGCTCAGCCAGCTCCCCCGTTTTACTATGAAGCATATTCCAAAATGCAATGTGTCCTCTGTAGTAGCAGAATCTCCAGCATGGGGCAGGAGGTAACTAGAGAGGGATGTCTGGGACCCTAGCTTTGTTACTGACATCTGGGGAGCAGGAGGGTCACTGATTCCTTCCCCCTGCGATGTAGATACATTGCTGTTTTTTAGCCTTATGCCCTGTGGTCTTTCCCTAGTATTTTCTAACAGGCAGACACTAAAAGGTTTCTACTACTTTGATGAATCTAGTGGGTACTATGAGTTTTTGCAGTAATCTACTTCATCGTCAGAACTTCTGCTATTTGAAATAGAAATAACAGAAAATATGTAATCATTGCATTAGTGCTGGCAATTTAACATACTAAGTTCATTGTTTCATGACATAGATTTCTTCCTTGTAACTTTAAAGGAGGAGTGCCCTTCCTCAACTCCCTTAAAAGAAAGGTAAAGGTGCCACATGACCTGGACCTCCCCAGCCCTTTCAGGGAGTGTCACAAAATCCCACAATTTATTAAATGCCAAGCACTGTGCTGAACATTGGGGGTACAAAGGAAAAAATGAGACATTCCCTGCTCACATTTTAAATGGGGAAGACATCACATTAAGGAGAGTTCTTGTTTGTGTTTACTCCAGAATAAATTAAAAAGCCAAGTTGTACTTAGAAAGGGAGAATGGCAGGGAGGATGGCAAGACCTAGAGCAGGGGTGGGGAACCTACAGCCTTGAGACCACATGTGGCCCTCTAGGTCCTCAAGTGTGGCCCTTTGACTGACTTCAAAATTCACAAAACAAATCCCTTCAATAAAAGGATTTGTTCTGGAAAATTTAGACTCGGTCAAAAGGCCACATCCAAAGACCTAGAAGGTCATGTGTGGCCTCAAGGCTGCAGGTTCCTCACCCCTGAGAGAGGAATAATGGCAGGAAGGATGGTGCCCTATGCAGAAGACAGTGTGTTCAACAATTAGAGTGACACTCTGGGATGCCTTCAAAAGAGGTATGCATCTGAAGGTCAGCACCCAGTTAACAATGGGCACATCTTTGGCCTAGTGGGAATTGAATACTAGGGAAATGAAGGAAAAAGGATAAATCCATGGTTTCCTTGAGTGGTAGCAGGTATTGGCAGTCTGTGTTTTTACTGCCCATTGATAAGTTAGGGCAAAGAAGGGAAAGATCCCAAGATCTTCACCAAGGCAGCTGGTGGAGGTGGCTTGTCTTAGTCAGGACCATTTTCTACATGTACGCCATTGGCACACATAGAAACGGTCTACACAGAATTGTTTCCATTCCCAGAGGACTTTTCAGCTGTCTCTTGGGACTCTACTGTTCAGATAGACCTGACATCTCCATACTTATCACCTCTTTTAGCCCATGCAAGCACCAAACTACCTAGCCCTGAGGAAATTTCCTTTGTGCTCAGGCTAGATTAATGAATGGGAGTTGGATTGATTCACTGGGTTATCATTATATTAGGAAAGACAGACAACTGAATTATTCCCAAACTCAGTGTGTTAGCTGAGGCTATAAGGTAGCCTTCCAGGACATAATGGTGGAGGAACCACTGGATTTATGATTAGAAAACTTGCATTCAGCAACATACTCTATCTTCCCACTATGTGATCATGAGCAAGTAAGGCCCTTCCCCTTTCTGGGTTTCAGTTTCCTCATCTATAGAGAGAAACCATCGGGTCTCCAGTTAGAAATTTATGATCCTCTAACCCTTTTCAATAAGTGTGAGAGAAACCAATTGAAATGCCACTCATGAAACAAGAGTTTCTGCTTTACTTGCTTTTACTTCTTTTTGCAACAAGATTATTTTTTTGGCATGACAGAGTCTTGATTCTGAACTAAATGCTTTAGGAAGGTCTGTATAGAATAAGAAACACATCTTCCTAGAGGAAAGTGGCCCTTAAGTTCATTTCCAAATAGCTTCTACAGCTTGTGTTTAACAAACTGAATTAAGATGAGTCCTTGAAGATCAAATTAGAATTATTTTCCCATTTCTTTGTCACTAAGTTTTCCTCTTTGTTTATGATTTATTTCAGCATGAAAGGCAAAGAGTTTTTATAATTATTATATTATCTACTATAAAAGCCATGTATTATATATTGCTATATATTTATCAAGTAAATAATAATTGATAATCATTTCTTACATGAGCTGTTCCTTCCAATGAACTGGATGGAGAGAAGTGGTGAAGACTTTGTCATTTCTGAAGCAAAATGGCGCTCAGGGCAGTGGTGATTTAAATCTAGCTGTCATTAGGGACTTTGCCTTGTTTATTCAGTCTTTATATTCTTTGGTATTAGCTTTGTTTTAGACAAAATGATAAAAGTCCTTGAAATTGGGTAATAGAAATTTAATGTACTTACTACATGCTAGGAAACCTACTCCCCAACTCTGCACCCCACAAAATTTGTGTGACAGGTTCACAATTGATGTTTTGCTGTTGACAACATTCACTTCCTTTTGGGGAATTTTGCAGATTAATGAAATCAGATTTGGAAATGTATTGAAATATATCTTTCCACTAATATTGAGGGATTCATGAAGTCATTTTCTCTTTTTAAAATCATGCCCACTTTTGAATCAGACACCTTGTCAAACTATTTGTGGTAGCCCTCACTCACAGAACAACTACTCTGGGTTCAGGGTATACTTTTGAGTCACACTCACTCTGTACAATAGCTCATAAGCCCTCTCAATGCCCTTGTTTTATTCTGGTGAGTTAGAGATCATACTTTGTTCGAAACAAAGCCATTTAATGAAATAAGGTGTTATATTAAGTAGATTTCAATTTAACATTCTCCCTAAATTACCTGAGCATGTTGTTCCACAAATATACACATCATCAGTGGACAAAGTGAACATTATTAGAGGTCATGAACGAAAGGCAAGGATGACATGTGGAGTGGCTCTGCAGAACTCCTGATGTTTCTGGTATTATTGAACTGCTCTCCTGAGGCCCACTCCTTAGTGTATATGACATCTCTGCTGACTACATCACTCCATTAGCTTCAATCAGTCTGCTCCATACCAAGCATCTCTGTTTTGCTGGGCTTAGTGGAACCTCACCATTAGTTTCCATCAATGCTTTCCTTCTGGTGATCTCAACATCTCTGCATTGAGTGTTACCCTCTGCTCCTATCTCCTAGGCCCATTTCTCTAGTGGTAGCCAAACCATCTTTTCTAGAGTATGGTAGCTAGAAAATCTCCCTGAAAAGGCCAGGCTAAAGAAACAGCCACTACACTCATCCAACAGAAGCCAGACACATTGACCACAGACTAAAGTTACTTCTTTCTTTTTTTAACCCTCACATCTGGATGGGACCTCACAGTCTTCTGCAACAGATGATTGTCTAATCTAGAATTCCTGCAATGTCACACATTCCCAAGATCTTCCATGGGTTAACTGAAAATGAATTTGAGTCAGAATAAAAGCTAGGTCAAAGATGAAAGTTTGGCATTCTCTCCCAACTTATCCTTGAATTTCCCTTTTTATTGTGCACATATCTATCCATAGCAAACTCTCAATGTTTCGGTGATGTGTTTGAGCTAATCAAAATCTCTCTGCCTACAAAAGTATAAATATAATCTAAAGCTTTGTTTTAGTCCTTCACAGGACTGGGCTTTGGGGCGATTGACTGAGTTAGCTCTTTTTATTTTTCCTTTTTATTTTCAAGAAATCCCCTAGATAATATACATGGGAAGAAGAAAGACTTACATTATCACAGTCATGTCAAGTCAACAAGAATTTTTTAAAAAATTGTATTTATTTTATTTTTAATTTATGGAATAAAGCAAAGATTTCCATAAAAAATGATTGCACTAGAAACTGCAAATCTTCTATGTAAAACTTGCTATTCCTTTTAAACATATAATAAAGTTATCATGTAAATTTCTTTTTTCCCTTTTTTCTTCCTTCCCCCACCCTAGAGACAACTACCATTAGAAATATATATATGTGTGTGTATGTATACACACACACATACATATGTGTATACATACAAACATGTGCATAAAAGCATTCTATACTTACATATATATGTACTTGTACATGTATATATATATATATGAACTTACATGTACATATATACACATATATCAGTTCTTTCTTGGGATACAGGTAGTGTCTTCCTTCATATGGCCTTTGTAGTTAATTTGGGTATTTATAATAGTCAAAATGACTTATTCACTCAAAGTTGTTCTTAATCTTTTGCAAATAGACCATTGTCAAAGAGCCTACTATGTTCTGGGCACTATACTAAGTCTTGGGGATACAGCAAAAGATTAAAAAAAATCCCTGATCTCATGAAACTCACAGTCTAATGTGGGGGACAACTATGCCCAAATAAAATAGAATAGGATAAATTGAAAATAATCTGGGGGGAAAGGGACTAGGAAAAAAAAAGTTATTGAGAAAGGCTTCTTACAGAATACAAGGACTTAACTGAGACTTGAAGGATGCTAGGGAAAACAGGAGAAGACCAAAGTAAGGAGGGAGAAAATTCCAGGCATGCACCACAATTAGTGAACATTCAGAGTCAAAGGATGGAGTGATTTGTTGGAGAAATAGCAAAGAGGCAGGAGTCACTGGATATTAGACTATGTGAAGTGGAGTAAGGTGTTAGAAAACTGAAAAGGTAGGCAGGGGTCAAGGTAAGAAGGGATTTCAAAGATAAACTTGATTTCATATTTGATCCTGGAGGAAATGAGGAGCAAGTGTTGTCACTTGAGTAGGGTTGGGGGTGGGGTGGGGTGTGACACGGTCAGACCTGTGCTTTGTGAAGATCAGCTCTGTAGAGTATGATCTTGGGTAGGGATGGACTCGAGGCAAGAAGACCAAATAACAGGCTTTTTCAATAGTCTAGATGTGTGAGTATGAAGACTTGCACCAACATGGTAGTGATGTCAAAGGAGAAAGGGGAACTAACCAAAAGGTCTTGTAAAAATTGAATTGCCAGGAAATAAAGCTAGCATAGAGCTTACGTTCTGCACTGGAGATTGAACTATTCTCACCTTCTCCACTATTATTTCATATAGTTCTGGAAATGCTAACAATAGCAAAAACAACAACAACAACAATTGAAAGGAATTAAAAGCATAGAATGAGGGAAAGAGGACACAAAACTATCCCTATTTGCTGACAAAATGGTGACAAAATTACAAAATCAGATACTAGTTGAGATCTTTGATAGTTTTCAGCTTTCTTTTTTCTTCTGAAATTTTCTTGAAGTTACTTTCTGACTCCTTTCCCTTTAATGATGAGATTTGCCTGGGACCCGGCCCTCAAAATTGTCTCAGTTTCCTTATGTTTTGGTGAATTTATTTTCACAGGCCTCAGTCCCTGCCCTAAATGGTGTTTGTTTGGGGGAGGGCCAGTATTGGGCATAAATGGATGTTATTCCTCTTTATTTCATACTTGGTGACAGCTCACATCCTGCTCAGGTTCCCTTGTTTCTTTAGTTCTGTGACTGAAAATGGAAGCTCCAGGAAGACTCCAATACTGCCCTCTTATGCCTTCCCTCCTCAGCAAGTAGTCGGACAGAATTGAAGCCCACTGCTTGTTTTTACAGAATATTGGGGTGAGGGCAAGGTCAGGAAATACCAGAAAGCAAATAACAGCACAATTTAGTTGGTTGAGCTGTTTGCCATGCTGGAGCACGGAGGCTTGTGATGAGTAGGGGTGCTGAATGAGCAGGATAGGGACTCTGCATTGTTTGGTTTATTAGACTTTTACAACTGTATTTACTTAAAATTGATGCACAATGCCTGTTTTGGGGGGTTTTTGAGACCTAGGTGAGAATTGGAAAAAATGTCTAATTATCTAACTCATAGTTGAGGGTAACTAGAACTATCCTGACAATTATTTATTTCTTTTACATTGAGTATGAAGAAAAATGGAACGAGAACAATAATTTTATTGATTCACTTTGTTCATTTATGCTTGTAGATTCAAACTCTTCCACATTTTCTGGTTCTGTGCATTTTTTTTCATATCCTTCCACAAACCCTCCCAATATGAGCCTCCAACACTCTCAAAGTCTCTCTCTGCAGATCTTAATATCTTTGGAAGGTGCCAGTATATCATTAAAAATTCAGAGAATAAATTTGTCAAGGTATATTACTATGATCTTAAACTTCAGTCACATGAACATATGGAGTTGCTGTTACGGAATTCCCATTCTGTGTTATGTCTCCAGAAGACAATTACAACTCTCATAGGTGCTAGGATGCCCTGTGTTTGGCTACTCCTACTACTACTTCCTCCTTTGTTCTGCTTACTGATCTCCCTGGCTTCCTTTAAGTCCCAACTAAAATCCCATCTTTTACTGGAAGCCTTCCTGGACTCTTCTTGTTTCTACTGTCTTCCCTCTGTTCATTATTCTTTTATTTATCTAATATATAGCTTGCTTTGTAGATAACTATATCTATCTATCTTCCTATAATGTTGTCTCTTTCATTAGACTGTAGACTCATTGAGGGCAGAGGTTGTCTTTTGCTTCTTTTTATATGTGCGGCACATAGCACAGGAACACAATAGGAGGCTAATGAAAGTTTATTGGTTGGTTACTGTAGTTCACAGGCCCCCAGTGTATTTCCCATTTACAATCAGTCAATAAGTATAATTAGTTTTTTTTTTACTAAACACATTTAACAAAATAACATAAAAAACACAGTAGTTATAAAATAATCTCCTTGCACCTCACCCTTACCAGTCCTGTCTTGTGCTTGTACAAATAGCATTCATAGGAAGAGAGGTCTCAAACTTTGAATATAATAATAGTAACATATCTAGAGCATGTGTGGCTGAAGCTACTAACTTCTCATATACTGCTGTTTCTCAGAGTTCTTTTTCTCCACGGTAAAGACCTCATAAAACTCAACTCTAAATTGACACAGCTAGCTCTTTCTTGGACCCATAACCAGCTTTCTTCTCTGCTACCAAGGGTTATAATTCTTGAACTTTTTTTCCAGTCTCAGGTAACTGCCTTTCTCTATTGGTGTCTGTCCAGAATGTGAGATGTTTGTTTGCTCACTCAACTGAGCTATCAACACTCTTGCACCAACACTCAACTGCTGGATTGGGTGTCTTTTTCTGGGAAAGTAGCTCTGTTGCTAGACATTATAGCCAGTGTGTAGTAGAGAGTAGGAGCAAAATTCTGCCATATAGACTAGGCTAGTTCTCCATCCTCCCTAATAAAAAAGGCAAGGAAAGGAATCAATGTTCTTCAGCCTTGCCAGTTATCCCATAACTATGTGATTCACCAGACCCAATTCACCCCACTGACCAGACAACTTTCTCATGGAGATACAATGGGTTGTCTGGCAGAACCAGTACTGAATCCTTGCTGAGAAGCCTTTCTATGCTAAGGCTAAGTAATCTTCCTTAGTTTGCTCTTCAACGATTTACAAAAGCCTCATGTTATTCTGATTGGATTCTGAAGCACCAGACTAGACTAAATTAAGTTTGGCCTGCAGAGGGTGAGAAAAAGAGAGAAATCCTTATCTGGTTTCTTCAGATGGGAAGAGCTGCGTTATTTCCCAGCTATTGGCTTCTCCTCCTCCTTTTCCTATTCTTCCTCCTTCTCTCTCTCTCTGTCTCCCCCCCTTTGTCTATTTCTGTCTCTGTCTGTCTCTGTCTCTCTGTCTCTGTGTCTCTGTCTGTCTATCTCTCTGTCTCTGTGTCTCTGTCTCTCTCTGTCTTTCTGTCTCTGTCTCTCTCTCTCTCTATATATGTACACACATATATATATATATATACATACATACACATATGTACATACACACACACCCCCACACATATATATATATATAATATATATATATGATCAAGGAGTATGACTGATTCAGCCAATAACTAGATGTTATTTTGCTGTTTTTATACAAAGACCAAATCTTTATAGTCTTCATTATTTAATTAAGGAATTGATTCACACCATGTTGTAGGATTGTAGGAAAACTCCTTAAAATGTCCTTTACTTTTATAAAAAGAGAAAAGTAAAAGAAAGTGAACCAAATGTCATAGGTATTATATCCACATGTGGTTGATCTCCTTTGAAGAATGCTTATTTTTCAAAGACTTAGAACACTGTAATCAGAAGATAACATGTCATCACCCAATCATAGTCAATGAATATTTTATTTTTGGAGCCAATTCACTGCTTCACTCCCTGGACTGCCAAATTCAACTCAATCTAAGTGGGATGAATGCAAGTAATCCATCCCCTCCACCCCCCTTTGATGTTCATAGCATCAAACAATGTTTCCTTATCCCAAACCTAAGCAAACATCCTCCAGGAAAGGCAGAATTCATATTGCCTTGGCTTTAGACCACTGCTGCTTTGATCACAAACACCAGTTTTCATAAGCAACTATCAAATATTGTGTGAGAAGAATATAATTTATAGAAGAGTGTGGACATTTTTCTGTAGTTTTATGTGGGCAAAACTCCAAAGAATGTCAATGGAACCCTTGTCTTTAGGCTGAACTTTAGGTTCAAATGTGGGGTTCAATAGATTTCTTTGAACTATGTTCTTAAAGATTATGCTGTTTGCATATTTCCTTTAAATTAAAGGAGCTTCCTGGGCAGTTTTCAGAACTTCCTTGATAAGTGATCACCTGCTATCAATCTTGGATTACAGCTGTCCCAAACCATTAGGGAACTGATCTGAAGTAAAGTATGGATATTATTTTAAAATACTTACATAAATCAAGTCATAAAGGACTTCCTATGAAATAAAAAAATAAAACACTATTCCTAATGCTGTTTCAGCTGAACTACCAAGATAAATGGAATTTGAGGCCCCCAAGCAAAAATTATTGAACTGTTTCATGATGCCAAGGACTTTCTCATTGACATTTTGCTTTAGGGAGCTCTTTCTATAGAAAGAACACTGTTTCACCCCTATCCCATGATCAGACATGTGTGGAGAATGGTAAGGGCTACATAATGCGACGAGAGAGACAGAGACATAGGCACAGACATGGACACAGAAATGGAGAGACAGGGAAACAGAGGTAGAGAGACAAAGATAGAGACAGAGAGAAAACAGAGAGATAGAAACAGAGAGACAGAAACAAGAGCAGAGAGAGGCAAAGATAGAAAAAGGGAGAGAGACATACGGAGAGAAAACTCTTTATTATTCTTGAATACATAAATAAAATAAATGATAATTTTAAAAAAATTCTATGATTTCCTGTCTACAGATCATTTCTCAAATGGTGAGAAACATCTTCTTATCCTTTATCCTTCTTAATCATTTTTGTCTGTATTCTTCTATACATCATTCAAACAGCTTCTACCCAGGATCTGAAGACCTTTTTCTAGGCCTTTTTAAACTCCATTCCAGTAGCAGGACAATACTTGGGTTGTTCATCTCTTTAGCACTTCTTACATCACAATTGGTCCACCTCCTTTTCTGATTGTACATTTCCTGGGAGACATCTTTATGCCACATATTATAACATTAACATCACACATTGATAACTTGGGAAGTGTAATGATAATAATAATAATAACAACAACAATAACAACTAGCATTTCTATAGCACTTTAAAGTTTACAAAGCACTTTATAAATATCTTCTTTTATCTTCATAGAAACTGTAGGAGGGAGGCATTATAATTATCTCCATTTTACTGAAGAGGAAATTGAGGCAGGTAGAGGTTAAGTGACTTACCTAGGATCACAGAGTTAGAGGGTATCTGAGGTAGAATTTGAAGTCAGGTCTTCTGGACTCCTAGTCCAATGCGTTATTTTCTATGCCACCTAGTTTCCACATCTAAGTGATATGTTATAAATATTTCTTCAAGGACCTTTTTCTTATAAAATTCATTTAATATTCATCTCCCTCTTATTGCTATTATTTATAGTACCTTTGAACACCATATTGGGACACTTCCATCTCTCCACTTTAGACCCTTTATGTTTTATTTAACCCATTAAGGTGCTGGGAGAATGCCGTGTCTAGCCATTAATGAGCATCTCATTTATTGACTTGTCAAATGAAACATGACAAGTCATAGATGTCCACAGTTACTAACTCTTTCATTTTGCTTAGGGAAAGGGAAAGAAGATGTAAATAAACTATTGTGCCCATGCTAGTTATATATGCCTTTATAATCATGGATTTCAAATTGAAGAACAAAAAAAAAAGGTTGTGCTTGAGTCATAAGATTGTACATTTAGAGCTAGAAAATACCTTATAGGTTCAACTCGCTCAGCACACTGAAAAGGAAACTGAGGCTGAGATAGAGTAAGTGACTAGTCTACACTGTCTTTGTCTCAGAGTAGATTTGTACTTCATTTCTTTTTGTCTCTGAGCCCAGTGATCAATCAACCACACCACTTAGCTGACTCAAAGATATTTCTGGTTAATGAGGAAATATTTCCAGATCTCAAACCCCATCATAGTATCCTATGACTAACGGAATAAAATTGTTTTGCATAAAATAATATGATTATACATATCACCCTCCTAGTTTGTAAATATAAATGAAACAGGTGTTTTTTTTTGCTTTTTTTTTTTTTGCTTTTAACCAAGTATTTAGCATTTCTAGTGAAATTAGTCATCAGGACTGATGAGGTCTTTGAATAATTTGATTTACAAATAATGATTCAATGAAGATTTGCCAATTTGCATGACTTCAGAGTAAAAATCCTTGTTAATCGCAACTCTCCAAATCACATTTCCCTGGAGAGAATTGTCTGGGACAGAGGTACACCTGGAATTCATGAACTTTATCTGTGATAATAACATCCCTCTCCTTCTCCTTCATCTTTCTTCTTCTTTGTCCTTCTTCTTCATCATTCTTAATCCTTCTTCATTCTTCATCCCTCTTCATTCTACACTCTTCTTTTTCTTCTTCTTCTTCTTCTTCTTCTTCTTCTTCTTCTTCTTCTCAGTCAGAATATCCAAATTCCATTATTAGGAATGATAGGTCTTAGGCTTGTGATGTTAAGCAGCATCCTCACCATCTTTAAGTTGCTCATTTCTGATTCTCTAACAAAGGCATGATAATGCCTCTCCCACAATTTCACAATGTTCTTACTTACATCCAATGTGCCAAGAGGGCAAATTAGAGAAAACTCATTATCCTCCAAACAACTAAAAAGCAAATACCTATAACTAAATTCTGAAGTGGTAGAGACAATAAATGCTCAGGATGAGACATTTTTCTAAGAAAATTTAGGAGGTCAACAGAAGGCCCTCATATGTGGTGGAAGCAACAATAGCCACAGCAGCAGTAGAAGCTTTGGGAACTCTCAGCTCAGAGATAGATCACAACACCTTGAAAGCACCAAAACTTGCAGAACCCCTAACTAGCTCAGACAATAACAGCACCAAAAAGTCTGAAGCTTGACATAGTGTCTCCCCAACCCAAGGTAAAAAGAACTCAACTTTAACATAACACTCAAAGTGAAAAAAAAGTGGGAAAATGGCAAAAAAGGGGGGATCTTGACCATAAAAAAAAGCTACTAATGTGGCAGGAAAGACCAATTTCTAAACTAAAAAAACAAACAAACAAACAAACAAACAAAAACAATGTGAAAACAGCTTTAAAAAGTCTCAAAGAAAAATGCTAATTGGATTCAAGCTCAGACAGAATTCCCAGGAAAATTAAAGAATGCAATAAGAATATTAGAAAAAATGGGAAAAGAAATAAGACTGACACCAGAAAATTATGGGAAAAAAAGAATTAATAGCTTGGTAAAAGAGGCACACTCAAAAATCCTGAAGAAAATAACACCTTAAAAGTCAGAATTGGCCTAATGGTAAAAGAAGCATAAAAATTCACTGAAGAAAAGAACTCCAAAAGAGGTAGAGGTTCAAAAGTTCACTGAAGAAAATTATTCCTTAAAAATTAGAATTGGGCAAGTGGAAGCTAATGACTCCATGTGACATCAAGAAACAAGAAAAGAAAGTCAAAAGAATGAAAAAAAAAGTAAATGTGAAATATTTCATTGGAAAAAAGTGACCTGGAAAATAGATTGAGGAGAGATCATTTAAGGCTTATTGGACCACCTGAAAGTCATGACCAAAGAAATAGCGTAGACATTATATTTCAAAAAATTATCAAGTAAAACTGCCCCGATATCTTAGATCCAGAGGGTAAATTTGAAAGAGTCCACCAATCAATTCCTGAAAAAAAGATCTTAAAATAAAAACTCCTAGGAATACAGTAGCCAAATTCCAGAGCTCTGAAGTCAAAGAAAACATAATTCAAGGAGTCAAAAAGAAACAATTCAAATATTGTGTAGCCATAGATAAGAACATGCAAGATTTAGCATCTTTCATTTTACAGGAATGGAGGTCTTAGAATATGATATCCTAGAAGGCAGAGGAGCTAGGATTACAGCCAAAAATAACCTACCCGCAAAACTAAGTGTAATTATTTTGGGGGAAATGGATATTTAATGAAATGGAGGACTTTCAAGCATTCCTGATGGAAAAACCAGAGCTGAATAGAAAATTTTGACATTCAAACACAGCACTCAAGAGAAGCATAAAAAGGAAAATATGAAAACTCAATCATAAGGGACTCAATAAAGTCAAACTGTTTACATCCCCATATGAAAAGACAATATATGTAACTACTAAAAACTTTATCATTATTAGGGCAGTTAAAAGAAGTTTATGCAGACAGAAGGCAAAGATGTAAGTTGATTATATTGAAATGATCTTCAAAGAAATGAATGTGTGAGAAAGAGGCATGCACTGGAAGAAGGGAGATATAGAATGAGGAAAATTTTCTCACATAAACGAGGTACACAAGGAAAATCTTTTAGAGAGGAGAGGAAGCTAGGGAGATGGCAGCCAATGTTTGAACTTCCCTTTTGCCAAATTTGAAGATGAAAGAATATATGCAAACACACACACACACACACACGCACACACACACACAGAGCTGTGAATAGAAATGTAACTCATGTAAAAGTGAAATTAGGAGGTAGAGGATAAGAGAAAGTAGAAAGATCATAAAAGGGAGGCTGGATTAAAAGAGGCAGTTGTTAGAAGCAAAATAGACTTTTGAGGAGGGACAGAGTAAAAGGAGAGAGAGAAGCAGAAGAAGAAGAAGAAGAAGAAGAAGAAGAAGAAGAAGAAGAAGAAG